>NC_087062.1:18795282-18878615 GCF_963678635.1 Symsagittifera roscoffensis | reverse complement strand
TAAATTCTAAATTTTGCCGGGAGTTTTATCCAGATTTCGAAGAAGTCAATTGAAGAAATCAAAATTTGTTTTGAACAAAGAAAAAAAAAGAAAGATGTTTACTTTTCTGTTTATTTATATTACTGCGGTTTTTGTGTCACAAAATGCGGCTGCGATATACATCAAGTACAAGATATCCGTTTACACTGCTAACGATTCGATGTTTGCTGGAACTGATAATACAGTCATAATGACTTTGAGGGGGGACAAAGGCTCGACTGGCCAAGTTCGTCTGATAAATCCCGACAAAAATGACTTCGAAAAAGGAAACGTCGATGTTTACGAGGACATTTTGACTGATGTGGGGAAAATGAGTAATCTTACCGTTGACGCAAGCAATAATTTTTTCTACGATAATTGGAAGTTAGAAAAAATTATCATTGAGAAGGACGAAAAAGATTCGAGGGTCAAAGCTCTGCTGAAAAACGCAACTTTTGAATTCAACTGCTGGTTTGATCGAGAACATAACAACTATACCGTATCCGCAAATAAGAAGGACGACTGTGTCAACAAGTATCCCGAAACCAAAAGATGTTGTGGAAAAGAGGAAACTTTTGTTTTTGGCGAGCAAATATGCTGCTTTGAAGAACGCAAAGTCATGGATATAGCCGAGTTTATCTCTGGAGAATGCTTCTTTGATACTTTGTGAAGCGCTCTTTACCATCTGAAAAAAATTGTGTGAGATGAGTATACTGGAGAAAAAAAAGTTACGCAACTGGCTACAAAAAAATTTAAATTTCAATATGAATATAAAATCATTTTCAATTTTTACTAAAGTGGTAGCTATTACATCAGCTTTGACTGAGACCTAATTAAAAAGTTTTTGGTGAAAAAAATTGAAATGAAACCTGAAATTTTTTTCTTTTTTTTTCTGAAAATCTCTTTTTATGACATCTTGATTTGACGCTGTAAGCTTTAACTTTTCAGTTTAATTTGAGATACTGTGCACAAAATCGGACCTTAGACTAACACATTTCCATACACTAAATTAAAATTTTACGTACTCACTGGTAAAACTGTTTAGAAAAATCCACGTTTTTTTCGTAATCAAGTTTTAATTGGCTTGACTAGTTGAAAAGTATGTGATCAAACAATTTTAATTATGATCGAACTTGTCATTTCACTTACAGACTGAAAAAGTTTAATGTGAAATGGCTTTCTTTAGGGGAATTCGAAAAAGTCCTATAAAATTTTTGGTTGCGTTACTTTCTTTCTTTACTATATAACAAGAAAACGAACCAATGAACAAAGCAAAATACATGCAAAAAATATTAGTTCGTAAAACTCATATTTTGTTTCAATCGAAAATTGTGAGCCAAAAATATGACAAAAAAATTGAAACCAGTTCTAAACTAGCATTTATAGATGGAGTTTCACTATAAAACATTTATAACTAACCAATCATATTCCATCTCTAACATTTACACTTATTTGTAAGTGCTAAAACTACTTGTAGCTTCAGCACCAGAACAATTTGAATAAAACTTAGAATACAGTTGTTCTACTTCTGGCAACTAACTCGCATAAACCAGTATATACTAGGGCTCTTTTCCAGTTACCCTCTTTCAAATTCAATTTTGAAAACCTTATTTAACATTGTCATATTGCAATGAAATTTGGCGTGGTGAACAAATCGACAATTGTGAACAAACTTGTTCTTCATATTTTACAGCGTAACATCACGCATTTAGCCGTAATAACACGTAAAACAAACATAAAACTCGTTATTTTGAAAGGGGGAACTGGAACAGAGCCTATAATGAATCTATTGAGACTAGTAAGATTAAGACTGGCATTAGACTAAGAAGTTGCACGAATATATCGGGCCGAAAATAAAATAACGTGACGAGCAGACGGTGTAACTTATCTGAAATTACAGTCAATAGAACATAACTCATCTGGTGCGACCAAAAGTCTCGAACAAGACCTTAACTAACTTAGATTTTAAAAAAAATAGATTTTAGAATTAGACAATTGCAAAACTGCAAAAAGGTTGGACGAAATAGACAGTTTAATAGAAATTTTTCTACGTCTCAATCAATTTAAGCTAGATATTGAAAGAAGACCAAGATCGTGGCGTGAAAGACAATCAGGAATCGGACCAATCTGCTACATGATATTACGACGAAATCCGGAACAACCTCTGTATTTAAATTACTTATGCAGTAAATTTAAATTTTCATTTACTGACATGAAATTTGAAGTAATTATAACATTCGTCTACTGTAGTCACACATGAGGCTTAAGAAAAATAGGCCCTATAACCATTGGCTCAAGAGTCAGGGACACTATCTCTTGTGTTTTTCTACCTCAAATCAGTCGGAGCCAATTCGGTTCGCTTGTGACATGAGACTACGACCCGTTACAGCTTAAAGGCTACTACCAAAATATCCCCCCACTCTAGAAATAAGAACGTCCCCATACTTAGGTCTCTAGATACCCAAAATACAAGAACGCCGTTAAAAACCGGGTCGGAACGATCCGTTAAGTTACTTTTTATTAGACAGTGGAACTTTGATCCATTTCAGATGGATCAACCTAAAACTCGCCTTACCTCAACATAAAAATCATAAAACACACTCTAGAAATTTAAATTGAGTACTCACATCGTAGCACGCTCAAGAACTGGGAGTAATTAAGTCGGTAATCAACTCGAGAATTAAATAATGTAACTAAATGAGTTTAATGTTTATCAGTTTCAATAACAAGGACAAGTTTTAACTCTAGAATATAGTTTCTCGTGTACCATTGGGACACTCAAGTTGTCCACCTTTCCACCGAAGGTTCACTCTAGTCCATTTCGAATAACAATCCAGTCGATCAATTATAGTCCAGTTCTCGGGAATACGCTTGTCTCTGTTTCAGATGGGACAGCTCTACTCTAGTTTTATTGTGACGGAAATTGCGAATAGCAATTTCCCACTGTTTTATATGGCAACTTTCCCGCGATTGTTACTCGATCGTTCTGATTTCTCTTTTTCGGTTTTCAGTTATCGCGAGAAAATCGTGCATGACAGGCTCCATTCGAATTTTTGAAAAATCAAATTTCACTCCAAAATTAAGTGCTCTTGCTTTTCTCAAGGTCAAACTTCCAAATATGACCGACTGGCACATACTCCCCGGACTCAAGATCGATGTCCTCATCGCGTGCTGTCGTCTGCCGGTGAGTCCCAGAAAACCGAGTGTTGCTCAAGGTACAGTGCCAGTGGTCATTTATAGAAGTTTGCAGCAGACTTAAGCTTATCTACACCCCAAAATTCACGGCCATGTAAAATGTTCACACTATCGCTAAACAGCAATCAAAATCTGCACACACCTGCACGCTTGAATTCTCGCTTTTCCAGCCAATTATTTAAAATTTCTTTTGTCCCATTTAATCAGGAAATTGCCATGCAGCATTTTCACTTATTTAGTAAATATAGCATATTAATAACAATATCTGATTCGTTAAAATTTCTTTTTCGTGAACCCAGGTGTCACACGGATCCACACTCAAGCCTCCCTTCCCTCTCAAGACTCAAGATCTTTTTGAACCATCCGCTCATTTCGCACTCTTCGCCTTGGAGGTGCCGTCCCCTGAAGTACTGGATACGGCAAACTGTCTCAACAGTTTTTCTTCATCATCGGAGCTAATCACGATCTCCTCCCAAGCCCAGGCTTATCCTTGCTTTTAATACTCCACTTATCTTCAATAAACTGATCATCAAGGCATCCCTTGGATCTTTCGTTTTAAATTAAACCTAAAAATTAAATATTTTTTTATTGATCATCAAGGCTATTCTTGGATCAAACAGAAAAATTTTGTTTTCCCATTCCCATAATTTAAAAAAAGTGTCTAACGAACTCAAACGTCGGTTCACTACCCAACCCATATCAACGACCCAGGACTAATAGAAATTTTGAAAAAAACTAACCATTTAATTTAAGCTTGACAGTGAAGAACTTCGGTTACTCATCCTTCACTTGAACCCTTCCTCTTAGATGACCCTGGATAAAACCCTTAACAAATTAGTAAGTCATAAAATAGTATGTAACGATCTACTTGTGTTCTAATTATACCTAAGACTTGTGGATGAATTTTACTATTCTCCAACCCTCAATTACAAAATCACAACCCCTAGGTAAGATTAAGTAGGAAAATCAAAGATAAAAACTTATTCACGAGAGAAAAAATCACTTTCACGAATTGATATACTCTCTCTCCAACCCGTCAACCACGAAAATCTATGCCCCAAGTTAAGATAACCACATAAAAACCATAAGAACAAACAGTTTAGGAAATTAAAAACTCGAACCCTCAATTAGTGCATCCATCATCCTAAACCTTATGTCAAGAGATAATCTAGGTAGCAAACAAACAATCGTATCACTTAATTGTTTATTTAAAAATGAAACATACGACCTTGCAATCACACCACACAGACCAACAATAGGATATGTTAGATCAAAAAGACAAACACAAAAAATAACAATCATAACTAAACAAAAACAAATCTTAAAAAGACAATTTTCAAATTGAAGAAACGCATTCTCTGAATCAGAAACAAACACAATACAGGAATTTCAAGATTTAAAAGTTTCGATCAGCAAAAACAACCCGATAGACGACCAAATATATTTTTCCAACTCAGAAGCCAGAACACAATCATCAGTAAAACGAAAACGCAAAATAAAAAAGTTATACATCAACAAACCAATACAACTGTATATAATTGGAATCAACCAAAAAGACGTATTGGATGTTACACACTAACAGTTTTACAATATAAAACATGGTCGAGTACAACAAAAATTTCGTCGATAACTCGATACTCCCATTTTTCATAAAACCACAAAATGATCCCGCCCGAGGAAAAGTACAATTTTTTACAACTTAATTGCAAATCAATTCAAAAACAGAAATAGCCCATGAAAACAGGAATTTTCTGAAGTAAAAATTAAACGACAAATCCTTGACCACTATCTCAAAGATATATGTAATATCACATCATATTACGATACATTTACAATCGAAATTGAATAACCAAAACCAGATCACATAAAACACCAAATACAAACAGACGGCATAGATATAGAATTCTCAAAAGTTCTCAAAGATTATATAAAAAATATACACACCAAAATTCACAAAGAGCAAATTCAATATTCACAAACGATGTATTTTCAATCATCTATAATTATCTATCCAAACTAGACTGAAGAGAAACACAAGGTGACTCACCAACTCAAACATTCCGACATACAACTGTAAGTCAAAAAATCTGTTTTTCTCAAATTTTAAAAAGAATCCGTGAAAATCTCACTAGTAATGAAATATCCCAAAAAGTTAAGCACGATCTACAAAAGATACAAGCATGGTTTACAATTGATTGTTTTGTCCATAACATTGATCTTATATCACTAGCAAGAAAAAGTTTTCGAAAACAAAATTCAGACAATGAAACTATATTGCCAGATGAAACAGATTGTGTTGGGGACCCTGAATGGTCTCATCCATTATTTATTAATACTCCAACTGATATATCAAGTCAAGCGATTGCTACAGATTACATCAAGAGATTATGTTAGGATAACCCCACTTACTATTGATGCAACACCTTTAAACTACAATTCAATTTTCACTGACAGAACAGGAATCAATAGTTTAATTTCTACATTTGTTAAACAAGAAAATTTAAACGGAACAAGGAAGCTTTCACAACAAGATATTCAAACTCAATCACATTTCGTAAAATGAAGAAATAGTTGAAACAATGCCAACAACAACACAACAAAGCATTTACCCTATTCATCCTACACTTACAACTCCAAGAAATAAAAACGCAGCATTTCCACAAACAATTATTCAATCCACACTAAAACCTTCCGTTATTCCAAAATATTCACAAATGCACTATCAAATAATTAAACCAGTAACGACATTAAGACAAACAAATAAGCAAAAGACGTCAAATAGAAATAACTTCTCAGATCATAACTATATATTTTTTGCAAAATCCAAAACAACAAAACCCCCCAATATGAATAGTCAAAATCAATTACAATCACAAAATCAAAATATACCACAACAAATATTATCCATTTTCTCAGCAAAATAAAAAAATGACAATCAAACACCATATTAGGAATCAACCACATTAGTAGTCAGAAGATGAAGAAAACTATCATCAAAATCAACAACGATTCAATACAAATCAGCAAAAGAATAATTAGAGCATTGATCAACCAGATCTTTTCAATAACCAGATCTTTTGAACCATATACACGAAACAAACAAACCCGACAAACAAGACATAACCGAACGTCATACAATAAAAAATTTTAATCACAAAACCCAGGAAACACACAAAATTATTATTCAACTCAAATGCAAAATGAAATCCCAAAACCATATTATCTACAACGACACCAAATAACAAGAACCCAACTTGCAAATTTTTCTCAAATACCAAATGCCGCAGAATCACTTCAAATGACTATGAATCCATACATTATGGGTGGATCCTCTATATCTTCAAATAAGCCTTTAATGGTATTCACAGGAACAAATCTCGAACACTCAGTAGAAGATTATTTAAATGCAGTCACAGCCACTTTGATTTTAAATATAGGACCTGAACCAGTATAAACATCACTTCATCAAAATTGGATACATAGACACACAACTCTAATCCAAACCACACTTGATGGCGCACCCCAAAAATGATTTGCAGCTTTATCTATAGATATTGAATCAAATTGGAAAAGATTCACACAAAAACATTCAAAAAAATTTGACTCTGAAAGAAACAAAGAACACCAAAGAATCTTATGCAACTAAATTTGTAAAATCCCAAATGAAACAAATAAACAACTTGCAGTAAGAACTGAAAAAATACTAAGAAAAACATAATCCCTTAATACGCATGACCATAAAAAAACAAAAACGACAGAGTTTTTAAGGATAACTTTAGCTGAAAAAATCACTCAAATATTAATTATCTACGAGAAAAACCCAAATTTTAAAGGCAAACCATCATTCAAAAAATGGTGTAAATATTGCCGTAGACATGGACATAGCATTGCTGAATGTAGATAAAAACAACAAGATAATCAGAACAAACCACAAAAACATAGAGAACTGAATAAATCAGTTTATCAATACATGAAACAAGATCCAATTTTACCAAACAAAATCATTCACAGTAACAATAGTTCAAGAAAACACTTCCTGATAACTATAACACCGCTAGACAACAATCACCGTACATATATAACTATCGCGGAAGGTCTCCAGATCAAAGTAAATCATGAAATTTTTCACAAAAAAGATTTAGTCGATCAAACAGTCAAAACAATCAATTTCGAGACAACTATTCCAGATCAATCTCAAACAGAAGTAATTGCACAAATTATAACAGAAATCGTTCAAACTCAAACTCCCGAAATAGATATTATCAAACGACCGTTCTAGAAATTCCTCATTTAACAGAAACAGAAACTATTCAAACAATAGGAACAGATACTATAAAACTAACAGATCACGAAACTATTCAAACAATAGATCAAACTATAATAATTATCACAATAGATCACGTGACAATTCTCAGAATAGAAATTCAAATTATCAAAATCGACAAAGAAATGTTTCTCAATCACCGCACAGAAATAATACACAATATCAAAATTCACAGCAGAACTATATAAGTAAACATCAAAGACAAATTAACCAAGTACAATCAACTGAAGAAACTCAATCAGACCCTCCCTTTTTTGATAACACAGAAAACACAGAATTACAACTAATTTATATAAAAGGCCAATCCACAGACGATGAGAGCGAAACAGGAATTACATCTTCAGTAAACATGCTTCAGATTGAAAATGAATACGAAACACCAATAGAATCGAATTATTACCAAAACAATGAAAATAATTTCCAAAACCCTGATAATACTCAAAAAATAACAGACAATACTGAACAAGAACTTAAAGGATGTGCAAGCACAAACAAAATATACCAGAATACACCAAATAAAATAAAAATACCCAAAGAAAAAAATTTGGGCAATCCCAATTCTCTTAGAAAGTCCAAAACGTAAAGATTTTTATTCACCAGACCTCGAAATTGATCTTTTAATAGACTCAGGAGCTGAATCAAATATAATAAACATTCCCACATGGAATGAAATACAAACTTTAAATCCAAAATTAATACCCTCTAAAACCTCAAGCAAATTAGCTACAGCACAAGGATCAAAATTAACTGATTTTTGAAAAATCCAATTATTCCTTGTTCCCATTTGAACAAGGAAACAGAAAAAAATTTTAACTAAACCTTTCAAACAATTATTCCATATCACAGATATAAAACACAATATCGTTGGAACACCATTTATTACTAAGTATACTCCCACTATTAGTATTTTTGAACAGCAAATTACAAATAAAACACAAATATACAAGAATGAAAAACACATCTCTTACATTCTTTCAAAGATTAAATAAACAACCACCAATTTTCTCCAAATTCTACCCTAAATATAACCATGAAACAAAACACCTGAAACCATTAGCAGGATATGTATATAAGTTTTCAGTAAGTCAAGTCCATCAAAATAACATGAAACAGAACAAACAACGACTATATATGTCAGATCTTGAATTCAAGCCAATTCATAAATTTTTCCGAGTAAAAATCTCATCCCTCAAATACACCAAAAACACAAAATAAGATATAATTTCATTACATTTATACAATAATTCTCCATATAAAAAACATTACTTCTACGACTTCTAGGTTATTGCGAAACTAATGCAATTTCTCCCACAACAGAAATAGCATATAGAGTGAATAATATTTTAAAGCTATTAGATATATGTCAATCAACAATTCTAAATGAAGAATTATCAATAAAGGTTATAATAAGTGATAAAAAACGATCAAAAAGACAAACACAAAAAATAACAATCATAACTAAACAAAAACAAATCTTAAAAAGACAATTTTCAAAATGAAGAAACGCATTCTCTGAATCAGAAACAAACACAATACAGGAATTTCAAGATTTAAAAATGTTTCCACCAGCAAAAACAACCCGATAGACGACCAAATATATTTTTCCAACTCAGAAGCCAGAACACAATCATCAGTAAAAGGAAAACGCAAAATAAAAAAGTTATACATCAACAAACCAATACAACTATATATAATTGGAATCAACCAAAAACACGTATTGGATGTTACACACTAACAGTTTTACAATATAAAACATGGTCGAGTACAACGAAAATTTCGACGATAACTCGATACTCCCATTTTTTATAAAACCACAAAATGATCCCGCCCGAGGAAAAGTACAATTTTTTACGACTTAATTGCAAATCTATTCAAAAACAGAAAAAACCCATGAAAACAGGAATTTTCTGAAGTAAAAATTAAACGACAAATCCTTGACCACTATCTCAAAGATATATGTAATATCACATCATATTACGATACATTTACAATCGAAATTGAATAACCAAAACCAAATCACATAAAACACCAAATACAAACAGACGACATAGATATAGAATTCTCAAAAGTTCTCAAAGATTATATAAAAAATATACACACCAAAATTCACAAAGAGCAAATTCAATATTCACTAACGATGTATTTTCAATCATCTATAATTATCTATCCAAACTAGACTGAAGAGAAACACAAGGTGACTCACCAACTCAAACATTCCGACATACAACTGTAAGACAAAAAATCTGTTTTTCTCAAATTTTAAAAACAATCCGTGAAAATCTCACTAGTAATGAAATATCCCAAAAAGTTAAACACGATCTACAAAAGATACAAGCATGGTTTACAATTGATTATTTTGTCCATAACATTGATTTTATATCATTAGCAAGAAAAAGTTTTCGAAAACAAAATTCAGACAATGAAACTATATTGGCAGATGAAACAGATTGTGTTGGGGACCCTGAATGGTCTCATCCATTATATATTAATACTCCAACTGATATATCAAGTCAAGCAATTGCCACAGATTACATCAAGAGATTATGTTAGGATAACTCCACTTACTATTGATGCAACACCTTTAAACTACAATTCAATTTTCACTGACAGAACAGGAATCAATAGTTTAATTTCTACATTTGTTAAACAAGAAAATTTAAACGGAACAAGGAAGCTTTCACAACAAGATATTCAAACTCAATCACATTTCGTAAAATGAAGAAATAGTTGAAACAATGCCAACAACAACCCAACAAAGCATTTACCCTATTCATCCTACACTTACAACTCCAAGAAATAAAAACGCAGCATTTCCACAAACAATTATTCAATCCACACTAAAACCTTCCGTTATTCCAAAATATTCACAAATGCACTATCAAATAATTAAACCAGTAACGACATTAAGACAAACAAATAAGCAAAAGACGTCAAATAGAAATAACTTCTCAGATCATAACTATATATTTTTTGCAAAATCCAAAACAACAAAACCCCCCAATATGAATAGTCAAAATCAATTACAATCACAAAATCAAAATATACCACAACAAATATTATCCATTTTCTCAGCAAAATAAAAAAATGACAATCAAACACCATATTAGGAATCAACCACATTAGTAGTCAGAAGATGAAGAAAACTATCATCAAAATCAACAACGACTCAATACAAATCAGCAAAAGAATAATTAGAGCATTGATCAACCAGATCTTTTCAATAACCAGATCTTTTGAACCATATACACGAAACAAACAAACCCGACAAACAAGACATAACCGAACGTCATACAATAAAAAATTTTAATCACAAAACCCAGGAAACACACAAAATTATTATTCAACTCAAATGCAAAATGAAATCCCAAAACCATATTATCTACAACGACACCAAATAACAAGAACCCAACTTGCAAATTTTTCTCAAATACCAAATGCCGCAGAATCACTTCAAATGACTATGAATCCATACATTATGGGTGGATCCTCTATATCTTCAAATAAGCCTTTAATGGTATTCACAGGAACAAATCCCGAACACTCAGTAGAAGATTATTTAAATGCAGTCACAGCCAATTTGATTTTAAATATAGGACCTGAACCAGTATAAACATCACTTCATCAAAATTGGATACATAGACACACAACTCTAATCCAAACCACACTTGATGGCGCACCCCAAAAATGATTTTCAGCTTTATCTATAGATATTGAATCAAATTGGAAAAGATTCACACAAAAACATTCAAAAAAATTTGACTCTGAAAGAAACAAAGAACACCAAAGAGTCTTATGAAACTAAATTTGTAAAATCCCAAATGAAACAAATAAACAACTTGCAGTAAGAACTGAAAAAATACTAAGAAAAACATATTCCCTTAAGACGCATGACCATAAAAAAACAAAAACGACAGAGTTTTTAAGGATAACTCTAGCTGAAAAAATCACTCAAATACTAATTATCTACGAGAAAAACCCAAATTTTAAAGGCAAACCATCATTCAAAAAATGGTGTAAATATTGCCGTAGACATGGACATAGCATTGCTGAATGTAGACAAAAACAACAAGATAATCAGAACAAACCACAAAAACATAGAGAACCGAATAAATCATTTTATCAATACATGAAACAAGATCCAACTTTACCAAACAAAATCATTCACAGTAACAATAGTTCAAGAAAACACTTCCTGATAACTATAACACCGCTAGACAACAATCACCGTACAGATATAACTATCGCGGAAGGTCTCCAGATCAAAGTAAATCATGAAATTTCTCACAAAAAAGATTTAGTCGATCAAACAGTCAGAACAATAAATTTCGAGACAACTATTCCAGATCAATCTCAAACAGAAGTAATTGCACAAATTATAACAGAAATCGTTCAAACTGAAACTCCCGAAATAGATATTATCAAACAACCGTTCTAGAAATTCCTCATTTAACAGAAACAGAAACTATTCAAACAATAGGAACAGATACTATGAAAATAACAGATCACGAAACTATTCAAACAATAGATCAAAATATAATAATTATCACAATAGATCACGTGACAATTCTCAGAATAGAAATTCAAATTATCAAAATCGACAAAGAAATGTTTCTCAATCACCGCACAGAAATAATACACAATATCAAAAATCACAGCAAAACTATAGAAGTAAACTTCAAAGACAAATTAACCAAGTACAATCAACTGAAGAAACTCAATCAGACCCTCCCTTTTTTGATAACACAGAAAACACAGAATTACAACTAATTTATATAAAAGGCCAATCCACAGACGATGAAACAGGTTATTAAAGAAAAAGTATTGCGAAGGAGGGTAGGAATATTCTAGAATTTTTATTTTCAAAATTTCGATTGAAAAGTGAATATTTCTGAGAAATACAAAAAGACGGCCATTTTGACGAAAAACGACGAAAAAACAGAACAACGACAAATATTGTGGAAAACGGTCGCACAAGAGACGAAAAACACGAAGCCTCTTATCGTGGCAACAAAGCACAATAAGACCCTTATCAGCGGATATTAGTGGAGAAGGAGGCTTCAGTGGGGAAGGAATATTCCACGGAACCCTCCCGTGCCACAAATTGGAAGAGATAGGGACGTTATCTCAGGAAGACTACGGGAGCGGAGGCTTGGTCCCCCAGAGACTGTTTTATGTAAAGGGACTGTATAAAACTGACTGTATAGCTACTTGGATGTCGTGAAACTTTAAATTAACACCGGTATAGTTTGATATTTTAGAATATGAGTAGCTAGAAAGAGGAAAGGGTCAATCCATCTCCAATGGATTTAAAATAGAACTGTCACACAAAAACATATTAAAATAGGTTGTTCGAGCCGTGTTTTTAATGACAATCACGTAGTCTGAGGATCCGAGACTCAGCTATGTGGTTGTGTTCGCATGTAAACGAAAGCTGATCAAAAGTCGTTTGACTGATGGCCTAAAAGTAGTAACTTTTTACTTAGCCCTAAACAGACCAGAAAATCAACTGGCAAGGTCGAGACGGTGAAAAACGAGTAGGATTAAGGTAACTGACGCCTGCCAGTCGTTAATAGGTACTTTTTCTACGCTCCGTCGCTGTGTAGTATTTGGGCGAATGTTACATAGACGTTTTTATGGCGCTCCTGGGTGGACCTGTCAAAGGCATAAGACCATCATGATCAGCAAGCGTTTCAGCGACGAACCCTCCGCTCCGGGCGTATGCCCGAGTTAGAGGGCTTAATGACCGTTATTGTACTGGGGGGAAGGTGCGTACCCTCCGTCCAGTACTATTTAGCTTTTTAACTTAGTTAACACCGAAAATTCCGGGGGCCGGAGGGTTAGGTGGGAAGTCATGAGCCCGCTTGTCCCAAGGTCCCGGGACCAAAAACAATTAAAGAGAAAGCGTAAAACCAAACAAAAATAGTGTATAACCAAGAAAAAGCCAAAAATAAATGTATTTGAAAACAAAAAAGTACAAAAAACTGTAAAAAAAAAACCCAAAAAAGACCAAAAACAGTAAAAAATGTAAAGTGACAGTTTATATGTTATTTCCGGACGAGATGTGATCTGACCTTCCTATTTGTTGTTGTTTCAGATTGATTTATATCGTTTCTGATAGAAAGATTGTGTGTTTTGGTGAAGGGTTGGGTACCCTCCCTCGAGTGTAATTTGAGTGTTTAAGCACGTTAATGGTGATTTTGCCGGTGACCGGAGGGTAGAGTGGCAAGCTGATCAACGTGTTCCACACTCAACAGGGACATAGTGACAACCTCCACAACGACTGTTGGGTATCGTTGAAACAATTTTAGTATCGTTCGGGTACTATTTCATTAAAACTTAAGTGGTGGGGGGCACGATTGGCGCGGTCCGATTGTACCCTCCATCGATTGCAAATTTCCGGGTTAAGGGTCTTAATTCGGGTATTTTGGTGCAAAAGAGGGTATAGTACTATTCATTAACGACTACTAATAGGTTATTATCCTTATTACATATTACTTATCTTCTTATTAGACCCAAGAAACACCCAATTTTGTCGAAAATTATCGATTTTCGATCAAACTGTAGACCCCCAAATTTTTGGATATCCGAGCTTTTCCGAACAGCAAAAAGCTTTGATATAGGGAGTAGCTACGTAGTTCGATCTCCCTAACTAGAGAAACCGAGTGAGAAAAAACTCAGTGAAAGTTGGAGAAAACCAAAATTTTTCGGTCAAAATTTCGATAATTTTCGGAATTTTGTCAATCTGTTTTGGGGATCGAGTTTTTGAGTTTTTAGAGTTAGAGCAATAAAATTTTTTGTGTTAGGAGCGTGCTAGCATAACGTGCTCGGCTGCCAGAAAAATTCTTGAGTAACCCTCCGATTAGCTCCGTAGATAGAGCTAACGACTTAAGGATTGGAAAAGGAAGGAATCGGAGGGTCCAAATTTGATAGTTATTGGCCAAATTTTAGTCTCCAAACCTATTTTGATCCGGTTTTTTGCACTATTCCAGTGCCGTACAGGGCTACTACGCTCGTTTCAATTATTTTTAGGCACTTTCGATAGGAATTGCGGAAAAAGTTTCTCAGAACCTATATAGGTGGTAAAAAAAGGCCATTTGGACAAACACGTTTTTGGCAATTTCTCAAAGACTAGCCAACCGATCGGGATAGTTTTGGTACCATAAGTCGACGTTTTGGACCAATTTTCCGGACCGCAACCGTTTTTGGGTTGATAATCTCGGAAAAGAAAATTTTTTTAGAATTTGTTGGTTCGGAGGGTCGAAATTACAGGTAACCCTCCGAGCGGCAGAAAATTTTATCAAAACACCTTTTTATCTAACTGGGAAGGTTGACCGTGTCAGCCAACCTAGTTTTAAGTCAGGTGGACCACTTTTGGAGACTTTATTGTGGTAACATAACCTTTTTTTCTTGATTTTTGGGGAACCCTCCGAAGTAACCCTCCGGAGTCAGCTAAAGCCCTTAGCAACCCTCCTTAGTGGAAAACTTCCACGAGGTCATCCAAAGAAGTTAAAACAGCCCCCCATAGAGAATTTAGCTTGTTTTGACGCTTCCTGAAGTTAATTGAAGGCCCCTCTAAGTGAGGCTCAGAAATTTGAAAATTTTGGAGGTACCCTCCGAAGTAACCCTCCGGAGCATATTAAGCATCTTATTGACCCTCCTTAGTAAATTTAAGGGGACCCTCCGAAGTAACTTGGGTGATTAAGGTACCCTCCGAAGTAGGCTAAGTGTCTTAACAACCCTCCGAAGTAACCCTCCGGAGTGTTTTAAACCTTCTAAACAACCTTCCTTGCTAGAAACTTGAGGAAACATTCTGTGGCAATTTGGGAAACGGAAAATATCCATTTGATCAAAATCATATTAGGATATTAGGCGTGCTTATTAAGATCATAGGAGCCCATTTTGGCCCGGAAATTCGTGATCAACTTTGGATTCTAGATCGGGTGTATCAGAAGTAACCGAACACAAAATTTTTTTTTGATTGTGATTTTGGTTGTGTGGTTGCCTTGAGCTACTTAATAGGAAAGTTCGGGCAATCCGGGGTCAAATAAAGGAATACCTCGGTGAGTGTATTAGGCAAATACACACTCACTTGAGAAGACTGTGTCCTGGGCTTTGTTCTTTCGGATCGTTCTGATTGAGGGAAGTCTTTTTCTTTAAGACTAAGTTTTATTGATCTGTTTCTGAGTCATCACTGCTTTTTATCAAAGATTGTTTAATTTTAACAAAGCAGTGACTTGATAAATTGTGTGGCAATAAATTGATACTGACAAAAGGTCGCTGTCACCTGTAGGATATTCTTATCTGATTATCTGTTGTGTTTTGTGTGTTGATTATATCTTGTGAAAATTTTGTGATACTGTTATACTATACGACAGGGTTGAGTTAGCATTATATCAATACTGAGCAGGCCCTGTGTGTGTAACTCTAACTGAGTCACTAAGATTGTCATTGAGAAGTCTAAGGGACACTCTTGATACTTACGAGATCGAGGAGGCAGCGTTAATTAATTTAACTTGAATTTGTTTGCGGTACGTGTGCGTCGCCATTAAATCATACGAAAATTGTTTTGGTCACAAAGCATGCAGCGCAGGGACTCGTTAGGATTGACTACTAAGATTCCCAGGCTGAGCAAGGGCAGCACGCTAAAATTTAAGACTAGGCGTAGCCAGTCCTCGTTTAGCAGCGCCTCCGACGTGTTTGCCGAAACCGAATCGACTAAAGGTCAACCTGATCTTTCAGTGAGCGAAATGAGATTGAGGAGCGAGAAAAACCTCGGTGGCGATCAAATGCGGAGCGCCGAAGCCGGAACCGCGAGCGAAACGCTTGTGGACCCCTTTGACGAGGGAGAACAGACGCTCATTCGACCCGACTTTGAGCCGAGCGAGGACCTCGAGCGGGAGGAAGTCGAGAGGACGGAGGAGACCTCGGAGCGTTCCGAGGTCGAGCCGCGAGAGGAAGTGTTGTTTAGGGGGATGTCCAAATCGGAGACCAAGAGTCACAGGTGGAGGGGAGAATACTCACATTCGGCTAGTACCCACTCATCTCTGGCCAAGCAGAGCAACAACGCGATGATGTCGAGTATAAGTCCGAGCGAAGAACAACCGGGTTCGAAGGCCAAGAAGAGTTGGAAGTCTTTGTACGACGAGCGCATGTCGTCACTACCAACTGTAGGTTTAACTTCCAGTTATGACTACACGGAGATAGCCCATCCGGATGTGAACTTCACACCGTGCCCAAGGAACGATATGAGCAGGAAGGCGTCGTCAGCCTCGCCGACCAGGCCCATATCAGATAGGATAACGATGGGAGCGTCATCAACCTTCGACGGATTAATGACGTCGATGAGCAAGCAAAAAGGCGGTGCGTCATCAAGCACCAGGCTCCAGCCGCAGTTGACCTCATCTTCTCTGGGATTAACCCCGTCATTTGGGGCCACTGGCGACATAAGTGACATGTTCGCTGGCGTAATGAATGGTCTAGAGGAACTGAGACGGGTCATGACTAAAAAAATAGATCAGGTTGATGAGAGAGCTCACAAAGGTCAAGAGAATCTGAGAGACCAACTAACGCACGTGAAGTCGCAGGCGAGGGTTGATCAGGCTCAGTTGATTCGCAACACCGATCAATGCCTGGCGGAGAGCCTGGCACAGGCAAACAAGGAGTCATACGAAAGAGAGGCTAGGATGACCAGGGAGATCGAACGATTGTTGAACGATCATGATAGTACCTACGCCCACACGATGACCAGCCTGGAGAAAAGGTTAGATGCAAAGTCTGACTTAATGATGCGGAAGCTTGACGCGATCCTGAATGGGAGCAATTGGCAGGAGCGTTCCAACCCAAGGGAGCGCTCACGCCATGCGAATGATGGAGATGGTACAGGCAGCAATGCCAGAGCCCAGCAAGGCTCGAGAACGAACTACGAACCTAGAAACAAGGAGCGGCCAAGGGCAGCCCCGTCTAGGCCTGGCTGGACGAATCCAGTCCCGCCGGAGGCAGATGCTATCCCGGAGACAAGGTTTCCAACCGTGCCACAAGTCAGTTCAGTACCAGATCTGACTACAGTCTCACAGGACACAACGATGTATGCCTCGATGTTTGAGCCTCTGAATAGATCTCTCGAAACATTCATCACCAAGCTCTCGAAGTCAACCGAGAGAGGAGAGAGAGGTCAAGAAGGACACTGAAAAAGCCGAAGTCATATAAAGACGAGTCAGACGGCTGCATTGATACTTGGATAGAGGTGATGAAGTTACACTTTGAGGAAGAGAATCTCTCCAAGAAACAAGAGTGCAGCGCGCTGACGAGCAACCTGGAGGGTACTGCATTAAGTTTTGTAATTGCGAAAAGAGCCAATGAGAGAGACAGCGCTCGCAAGATATTCGACATCCTGCTGAATCGTTTCGGCTCTGGAGTACAAGGGCACCAGGCTATGGTGAAGTTCGAAAAGAGGCGTCAAAGAGATGACGAATCCATAGATAAATTTTTGGACGACCTTGAATTGCTTAGGAGGAGAAGCAACCCAGATGAGAGAATATCCGAGCGAAACTTGGCGATTGCTTCGAAGTTCATGGACGGAGTAAGGAGTGAGGAGTTGAAGACGATGTTGGCCACACACTTCACCCTGTCGCTTGACCAGGTACCCACGCCCGACGATTTGCGTATGAAGTCACGCGAGTATTCACTCATAAAACCGAGGGCGCAAAACCGTTACAGCAATTATGGCAACTATAGCGGGACAAACACTGGTGCGAATTCCAGTTGGTACAAACCTCGCGATGACATGGATAAAAGGAGGTCATGTGCGAATTGTGGTTCGATGGACCATCACGTTTCCGCGTGTTCTGCATACAAACAGAACATGAAGGCGATAGGCTACTTTCTCGAGGACGCCGACGCGACCGACGATGATCACGAAGAGTACGTCAGAGGGCTCATCATGAAATATGGTCCGAGGTGTTTCTTCTGTAATTTGGAGGGACACTTCAAGTCGGATTGTACTCAATTTTGGGATGCAGTAGCGGACGCGAAATATCCCCGCCACGAAGAGGCGCTTTCGGGTGTCAAGGCCAGTCGAGCACGTCTGATGAACGAGGCTGAATCTCGGAGAAAGGAGACGACACCGAGCACCATCACGACCAAAAAGGTTAAGACACTGCCTGACGAGGTGGTAGCCTCGAACCTCGAGGCAGAGTCCTCTAGCCCACTCAAGGTGGATTACGGCCTGGCGGCAAGGACAGCGCTGCAGAATGTCAAACAGGACCTAGCCACGAAAGAAGTGGAGCAATGGGTAAGGTCGGAGCTAGAGAGCACAGATCTTCGGGAAAGTTTTAATATTCTGGATAAAACGACGAAAGTAGAAGACAAAGAGAAACCCAGGAAACAGGGACTAAAACTGAACGTTATATCTGGTAAGACTTTCGGCATGACGAGGGAGGGGACCAAAATAATGTCCATCATCTCAGTCGCAGGGCACCAGGTGGTCAAGAACTTGAGTGAACCATCCGAAATTACACTAGTCCACCTGGACATCTATGCCGACTACCTGAAAGAGAAAGATCCCAAACTGGACTCCAGGGCAGTGCGAGCGCTGCTCACAACGGGAGGACCGAGGCTGATGAAAGTGGATGGGCATTATATCGATGTCCATGGCCCTTACCCGATCCTAATGAATGTGGATGGCATCAATATCTACACGAAAGCTCACATAACTGACGCGAACGATCAGATTGGCCGGATATACATTGGTCAAGAGGAGCTGAAGGTTAGACGAATCGGACACAACGCAATGCTCGAACAAGATGCGGTGCACATAGGTTGCGAGGCCGATCTGGCTGCGCACGTGCTGGACGTGCAAGGCAGACAACTTTCAGTAAAGGGACTACTAGACACGGGAGCAGTGGTTAGTGTCATGCCAGTCAAAACTTGGACCGACATGGATTTCGAGAGGTCGGATCTCATACCGACAAACATCAGGTTGGCAGCGGCCAATCAGGGAGCGATCTATGGGACTGGAAGAACCCCGATCATTTCACTGCAGCTCGGAGGAAGACATTTTTGGATGAGCTTCCTAGTAGTGGAGAATTTGGACGAATCGGATCAGTTCATCTTAGGAAGGGATTTCGTGCGCAACTTTGACGTCACGATCGATCTCAATGACGGGTTGATTAGGATCAAGGATCCTGAGAGAAAGTATGAAAAGAGACCCCTTAATAAGATCTTAATTAACCAGGCCAAGGTGCCGATTTTTCTGGATCGAAAAGTTAGATTAAAACCAAACCAAGCCGTAGTAGCGACGTTTAGGATGAGGAACTTGAATGAACTCAGCAATGACAGACAGGTGTGTCTGGTACCAAATCCAAACAGTAAAAGCTCGGCTATTTTAGGAAGAAGCTTCTCACTCACTCAGAGCGGACTGTGTGTGAGTGTGTTATTGAACACAGAAGCAACAACAGTGACAATACAGAGGGGAAAGAAACTTGGCTACGCTTTGCCTCTGAACACAGACTTTCAGAGTGTGGAGAACTTGAAAAAGTTTGATGTAACTAAATGTCCATTACATGCGAACCAAGAATGTATAATGAAGAGAGTGAATGAATTGAAATCTTCTAGGAAATTGTTTTCAATGAAGTCGGAAACAGATGATGGGCTGTCTAGTTGTTCCAACTTTCCTGAGAGGCCGATAGAAGCAGAGTTAGCAGCGAATAAACCTGTCCTACCTGAGATAGAACATCTGAAGGGTAAAATATTAGACAAGGAACTAGGTTCGCTCAGAGCGGTGCTAAATCGGAACGCAGACGTTTTTTCGAAACATAAGGCCGACATAGGTTGTTGTAATTTTGTAGAACACGAGATTGAGATAGAAGAGGGCTCGGTCCTTCATAGGGAAGGGGCGAGAAGAATGACCCCAAACAAGTCACAAGCGTGTAGGAAGGAAATCGAGATGTTAATGGAGTACGACATGATCGAGCCGTCGAAGTCCCCGTGGGCTTGTGGCGTGGTCATGGCGAAAAAGAAAGGGGGACAACTCAGATTTTGTTGTAATTTCCGTTATCTGAACGCAGTGACTATAAAGGACGCATACCCGATTCCCCGCATCGATGAGAGCCTATCCAAGCTGGGAGACGCGAAGTTCTTCACGACGTTGGATTTGGGCTCTGCGTTCTGGCAAGTGCCACTCAGAAAGCAAGATCGAGAGAAAACAGGCTTTGCGTGCGAGCTGGGATTGTTCCAGTGGAAGAAGATGCCGTTCGGATTGTGCAACGCGACGGCCACATTCCAGCGACTGATGGCCCAGGCACTCACGAGCGTCACTAAGTAATACGGGAATCTCATCATGTGTTATGTTGATGATGTCGTGATTGCAACACCAACCTTAGAAGACCACATAGAGAGGTTGTAGGAGGTGTTTTCTTGCATGAAGCAGGCGGGTCTGAAATGTAAGCCCTCTAAGTGTGAAATCCTCAGAGATTCCATAAAGTATCTGGGCCGCCTGGTGGACAAACATGGAGTGAGACCAGATCCTGAAGCGGTTGAAGCGGTGCTGACCTGGAAGGCGCCTAAGACAGATACCCAGCTGATGAGTTTTTTGGGATTCGCTAATTATTATCGAGAGTTCGTCAAGGGGTATGCTGACAAAATATACCCCATGCAGAGGTTGATGAGAAACAAGGGCAAAAAGTTCACTTGGACTGATGAGGCACAAGTTTCATTTGAAAACATCAAACGTGAACTTTGCGAGGCACCGGTCCTCGGCATGCCGACAGAGAAGGGGATGTTCGTGCTGGACACGGATGCATCAGTGGTTGCGATATCGGGCATACTTCACCAGGAGCAGGAGTGGAACGGGAGAACGGTTCTTCGTCCGATAGCCTACGGGAGTAAAGTCCTGAGTGATACTGAAATGAAGTACGGCGCACCAAAAGCGGAGATGTTTGCGTGATCACTTTCGTGGAAAAATACAGAGCCTACTTGGGGAGTGCTCCCTTCAAGTTACGTGTGGATAATCGTGCCCTTGCCTGGCTGAAAACCTATTCGATGGACCAAAGTTATATTGGTCGTTTGATCGTGCGCCTGGATGGATACCACATGATCATAGAGCATCGTACCCGTGACAAGCACCAGAACGCAGATAGCCTCAGTAAAAAGACAGAATTTTATGAGCGCCTCGAGGAGAAACAGGCTAACCAATCAAAAATCAAAGACGGGTTTTCATTTCTGGACAAGGAAACCTACGACAAACTGCCACTTACTAGGTGGTTGGATAAGTCAGGGCATCCTATACCCGGACACCCTGACCTTCCAGTAGAAACGGCCGCGGAAATAAAGGTTTTAGCCAGAGGCGAGCCCGTTTCATTGGATCTGTTAGTGCGATCCAATTTGGTACAGCAAGAACTTACCAGGCTGGGTATAAACAGCATGGCCATATTTAACGGGACGGTGAACGTGGCGCCGGACGTCATGGGAAAGCTCCGTGACTTGTTGGACAGGGAAGTGGATAGGCATAATCGTGAGTGGATGGAGACCATGCAGCGGTTGACTGTCACCGAGAGAACAGCGAAGAGGCCCGTGTCCATTCGCAGCCGAGGCGTTGAACGGGATTGCAGGTCGATAGTCAACCAGCTGGTGAGCTCGATGCCGAAGGAGGTCTTGGTGAGAACTTCGTTCAATGAATATGGGACACTGAATCAGACCCAAGCCACTGAGGAAGTGAAGATCAAGTCGAAATCTAGCTTCGCGAGGAGAGTGCATTTCACGGATGCGAAAGAAGAATACGAGCCGAGCCCAGATTGTTCGTCCGTGGACGAGACAATGTCCGGGGAGTCTGATACCTTCGAGCCAGTCAAGGACGACTTGTCTGAGCAGTCAGACACCTTTGAGCCCGTGCAGGACGACTTGTCCGGGGAGAGGTTGACGAGACCACCTAGGGGCAGAATTTTGTCCGGGGAGTCGGGTTCGAAGCGACCAATGGACAGAGTTTTGTCCGGAGAGTCGAGAAACATCTCAAACAACTTGGAATATGATGTTGGGGAATCAATCGACTCAAGTGTTGACTCGAGGCCCCAGTCCTGGGACAACACATCTGAAACAACTTCCAATTCTGATATGTCAGAGATCGCAATCCACTCCTTATTGGTAGACTGGAAGCAGCGCGGGCTGGACCGAGAAACGCATCAGGATCCAGACAGGGACAGATACACCTCAGATGAAGAGGGCACTGTGGTTGATAATGCCGCAGACGAGCTCGAGCTGATAGCAGTTTCGAAACGCCCAACCAGATTGCTGCCACATGGTACGGTCGTCCGTACCAATCTGGAACCATCTGTGCAGGAAGCGACGCCTTTGAAAAAGATATGGTGTGTCAAGTTGATGGACGATGCTCATGCTCCGGAGATAATGAGTGGGCAAATGAACGTGGTAAAGACGTATTTGAAAGCCAGGTACAGGCTGTCGGATCTCCTAAGGGCTCAACGAAATGATAGAATGACGAGCAGTCTGAAGAGATGGATCGAGAATGGAGCACCTGACAAGGGAGACTTGGAAGAAGACAGCTACAAGATCTTGAAGCAACTCTACCTGAAGCGAAACGATTTGTTGTACCTGAACAAGGACGGAATCGTAGCCTGCAAACGAAAAGAGGAAGACAAGGTCCTCTATAAATACAATTCAATAGTGTTACCACAGTTGTACCAGACCGAATTGCTCTTTCGCTCACATGATCAGATGGGCCATCAAGGCGTGGACAAAGTGTATAACAGGATACAGAAACGATTCGAATGGCCGGGATTGAAGAAGGCTTGTGAGAAGTGGATCGCCGCATGCCTGTCATGTCAGCAGGCGAAGGATCCCAGGAAACTAAGGTTCCCCCTACAGTCAATAGAGTCGTCAGGTTTCAACGAAGTGGTGCAAATTGATCATCAGAAAATCTGCATGACAGCAACGGGCTATAATCAGGTGCTGGTAATGATCGACCATTTTACGAAGTATGCGGAAGCAGCACCCTGCATGACAGCATCGGCGGAAGAAACATGCGATCATTTGATAAATGTGTGGATAGCGAGGCATGGCTGCCCAATCACGTTCCAATCGGACAATGGCAAAGCATTCGTGGGTGATCTCACGAAGGAGTTAATGAAAAGGTCGCAGGTAGCGCAGGCCCACTCGACCACTTATCACCCGCAAACGAATGGCCTAGTCGAGAGGCAAAATCGCACACTGGTATCCATGCTGAGAGTCTATTGCTCGCGTTACATGGATGACTGGGAAAGCACTTGCCGCAAGTGATGGGTGCATACAACAGCACGGAGCATTCCACCACGGGAATAAGTCCGCACATGATGTTAACGGGTCATGAAAAAGCGCTCCCGTTGACGTTTTTCTACCCTGAATATGAGGGCAAGAGGACAGCTCCGCAAGCGTACGTGCGGGATGTTATTAGAAGACAACAGGACCTCAATGACTTATGCAGAAGGAACACGCAACAGGCGCAAATTAGACAAAAGAGGAGGTTTGATAAAAAGGACAGCTGATGCGAAAGCCTACTCAGTTGGCGACTATGTCTGGGTGTTCCAGGAAGTGGTTCCACCAAAAGGAACCAAGAAATTATTAAAGAAATGGCGTGGTCCATTTCAGATAACAGAGGTGCACCAAGGGGGTCGTTTTTATCGATTGAGCACTGGAAGAGCAGCTCATTACAAAAATATCAAACCGCACAATGCCTCGTCAGAGGACTGGTGCATCCCAGCGGACATGCAAGAAGGAGACTATTTGATAGTGGATCCTGCTTGTGAAGTGAATGAAAGGGGTACTCGCGACAAAAACGACGGTAATGAGGTGGTGGACGATTGCGACCTACCACTGGACCTCGAGTTGACCGAGCGAGTAGAGGTGGACGATGAAACTCTACCTTATGTCGAGGAAGACTGGGACTGCCCGGAACAAATCGAAATTGACAAAGGAACACAGCCTGACTTTCCTCTCACTATGGAAACACGCCAGAGCAAGAGAGGAAAAAACGAGAAGAAATACAATCCGTACGGCGAAGATTTCGTCGTAGACAGGATAGTTGTAAGTGATGTCATGGACTCGCTAGTGGGACTGGACGAAGTGGCGATGCTAGAAGAAATCGACTTGGTGAATGATATGGATCAAGATTGGATCGACGATCGATCAGAACCGGAAGTGGAGTTCGAACCAGAAGCGGAACAGACTCTTGAGCAAGAACTAACGAACTTGCGCGTACTCGAATGGCTCATTGATCTGCCGACAGATCCAAAAGAGACGATCCTGACGATTCAGGACGTCGATAAAGACGGCATCAAATACATCAGTCATGACAATACCGAGTCCAACTGGGTCGCCTCAGATGGTCCTCTACGTGTTCCACAATCCAACCTCGATCTCCTAGACTTTGGGCGATCGACGGGGACGTCGATGGATATTTTTGTCCGGGGAGTGGGGGTAGGACTCACCCACACCGAAAATCTGATAATAAAAAAATTGAAATCGGCAAGAGAAACCGGAGAACTAGAGACAGAGGGCGAGAATGCTAAAAAACCACCTTTTGGACGAATTTTGAATCGTATTTTGATCTACCGAACCATTATTCAAATAATATCGTCATAACGGACAGCGATTTCATACTCACGGAACGCACGTGCGCTATAGCGATAACCGCGGACGTAAGCTTCAAAACAGCACTAGCGGCTGATTTCAAAAGAGAGTATAAGAACATCGAGTTTTTATGGAAACAGAGGCCTGGTGTGGGAGGGATGATAGCGCTGCCCCCTGTTGCATCACAGATACCAGGGAAATATTTGTGTTTCCTGGTTACCAAGGCCACTGATAGGCAACACGTAGATCCAAAGAGCTTGGTATTGGCCTTGACTCGACTTAGGGATTTTTTGGTTGAGAGAGGAGTGACCTCTCTCTCGTTACCAGTATATGATCCTAATAGGGGAAAGCTACATCCGAGAGAGTTGTACGCACTTGTACATGTGATATTTTCAGAAACTGACATAGAGGTTTACTTACATATAAAATACTATCTGAGCATATGCTAGGAATTTCGTTTGGCGATAAGTGATTTTTATTAAGTTACTCGATACGAATTAGTGTCAGGTTTTAGATTAGGTTAGGTTTTAGGTAAAATATTAGAAATTATGTTTTTATGTGATAATATAGATGTGTGATGTTTATGTGTTTATGTGTTATGTTATTGTTATGATATGTTTCATGTTTTGTGTCATAAAAGACCTGGAGTACTCCATGTCATCAAGGTGACAGCGCTCATTCGTGCTACCCTGACAGAGATAAAGGTGGACGATCCACCTTGGTGCTAAATTTTTAAATCAGAATTGAGAAGAGAATTTCAATGGAGAGTTTTAAAAGAATTGAATGATGTTGGATCCAAAAATGATGGTTTTAAGTCGCGACTTGTTTTTTAGATCTTGATTGATCAGAAATTGTTTATTGAATCCATTGAATCAAAACGAGACAGGAAGACATTACACGACAGCAAGAATCAACACGATAAGAAATGGGTGACACAAACGAACTTATGGAATTCCTCTCAGCGAGTCTAGGAGCGACTCTAGACGAGCTCTATCAGCGGCTGATCGGTTGTGATTTTACACGAGAAGACCCGGGGCTAGCGATGTTTGTGGTCGCGCTCCTTAATGCATTAGGACGAGAGGGTCGAGGGAATCGCCCTACGGAAGTCGTGTTAATGTTGGCGTTCGGTGAGTCCGGGACCGCCGAGAGAGGTCGAAATCGACTGATGAGATGGCGGCGTGGAGAAATGTCTGTCCACGACCTGGCTCGTGAGCCAGGACTAGGTGAACAGAGGGACCACCGGCTACGTGAGATGCCCTTACCAGTCCAACCGGCGCAGCCACTCATCGGAGCGAAGAGACAACGTGATGGGCCAGACCCGTCACATTCGGTCGACTCTCCAACAGCTGCTCCTCCTTCGAAGAGAGTGAGGGTGAGTGAAATAGAGATCCAGACGTCGGAGACGATCGAGACGCTGGAGAAGAAGGAGAGAGATCAGAGCGAGCTGTGTGCCAAACTCCAGGAGTATAGGGCAATAGCTCGAGAAAGAGACGAATGGAAGAAGAAATATGAAGATCTGCAGGTGGCGTATAAGGAGGATGAAATAAAGCACCTGAAGGAGCTGTATATGGCGAAGGCGAGCCAAGTGTCACCGGAAGTTCTGGCGAGCATGAAAGCCTCGGAGGGATCCAGCGACACACGCCCCGGGACAACAACACAGGAGCTGTGTACATCGAGAGGGCCCGAGGTTCTGGATTTACGTGCATCGAGAGGGCCCGAGGCTCCTCAGCAGACACGACCGTCTGCTTCTAGTCAAAGGATCACGATACCAGACCCTTCTGACACTTACCTCGCTCCTCAGTTCCAAGAATCGTTCAACCAAGTGGCCAGAGCAACAATGGATGAGATCAACCGAACCACTGGACGGACATTGGGTAGGATCGTTCCTTCCCAACGTCGTGATCAGTCATCCAATAGCTCGGAGCGAGCACCCCACACGGTAGTGCCCTCGGGGACTGCGCATGGCAGAACCTATCAAAAGTCCCGCGTGGTGGATATTAGGAAGAATCTGATGACACGTCACCAGTTCACGCAAGTAGCTGCGGAGCACCCTCGAGCCTGCCTGAATGATATGAGCTGGAACCCCGCTACGAGCGACCAGGTAATTCCCCCAGGGAGTCGCCACTTGATCATAGGAGACAGTTTGGTGAGGGATCTGAATGAGATCTTCGTCTATGGTCAGACTACCACCCTGTCCTTTGGAGGAGCCTCAGTGGCTCAGGTCATCAAGATGATAGAATTCCAGAGCGAGGATCACCTGGATACGCTGGTGATAATGCTGGGAACCAACGACGTCTCGAGAGCCCCAGTGACTCCGGAGAGCAAGTGGGAGCCTCTGCTGGTATGCCTCCTAAATGAACTGAAGGAGAAGTACAGGCCCAGGTTTGTGGTGCTGTGCACGATACCACAAAACCCGCTGGTGGGCACCACAGTGGCAGATTTCTTGAATGGCAACGTGACACGGTGGAACGAAATGATCCGTAACCTGGTGAGAAACAACCCTGGCGAGTTGCGACTTCTGGATCTTGAAAACACGCTGCGCATGATTGATCACATCGCGCTTACCAGAGGTGGAATACATTTCAACACCCAACGAGGGAGACACTGGATGAATGATGCATTTCAGACGCAGTTGAGGGAAATAGAGCAGGAGTCGAGGGCGACCAGTTCTCTGGCTCGGACCAGCTCGACGACCGGAGGAAGTAGAATAAGGGCAAGCGTGCCCGAATCCCTCGTCAACCGCCTAGGGCCCTTGGCAATGGAGACGGCTGTAGCCACACCCATCGCTCCGAGCTCGAACGTGAGAGAGAGGCTAGGGGCTGCTCCTCCTCCCAGAACACAACCGCTTGAAAGCCGACTCGGCAGATCAGTGGTTCAGAACAGGAATAACTCCCAGACCGTGTCTAGGAGGAACGATCCGCCCGCAACGGCAAACCCTGCTTCAGCAGCAGGACCGTCTACGAGCGCCGTGCCTGCGGAGGGAGTTGAACCAGGCAGCCTGTTGCTTTGGAACCAATCAGACCCTAGTCATTGGGGACAGTACAAGACGGACATGTCCACGAAGTTGAACATGAATACCCTGACGTGTCGGGAGGACGCGATGAGAATGATTGGCGGAGAAAGTCCCACAGTGTCGCGACTATATCGGATACCGGGCGTGGATTGGCTGCTAGCAGAGCAGGAGCAGTTCAGCTCTACGACTACGCTCCGACATGCAGACTTGAATGGGTTGCCTCAGGACAATACCTTTGGACCCTTGAACACGCGGCCTCTTACGGACGTCCGACAGAGAGCCCGGGAAATGACGCCACCTGCTCGCAAGGGCAAGTTTCAGGCAGAGAACAAGCCCAATAACAAGCATCACAAGATGTACAAGCAGTTTGCTAAACCACCCGGTCAGACGCCTGGCGAGTATTCAAGGGACTACCCCCGAACGACCACGGTGGATGGAGATGACAGGAGATATGGGAAACTGGAGGCCCCGATAGGCGACGGCCTGTTCGCAGCTTACGATCCCTTAGAGATGAAAGCTGCAAAGTATCTGACCGTGGCCAGTTCCGATTATCTCTATACGCCCCGTTCTCTCTTTTGGCCCGACGTGATTTTCTTGACGGCGCCTAAATTGGACTGGGGACAGGCAATAGGCATGATGATAAGTGTACGAAGGGTGGTCATCATGGAGCCGCAGGTGATAGTGGTTGCAGGCTCAAATGATCATCTGCAAAGCAGGGGCTTGTTGTCACGTCTGACGGATGGGTCAATCCCGAGCAACGAGGTCATAGGGGAGGCAATAATGACATTGCTCTCGGCGATGGCTGAGGTAGAAGCAGCAGCAAGACAACGTTTCACCCAAAATGTGGTGAAGGTGGTCTTTGTGTTGTCACCAGGGTACGCTGCATTGCCAGAACCCCTTCAGTTCGTGTACACAATGGTCACAACGATAGCAGAGGGGAGGTTCAACGTGATAATTCGTGCCCCGAACAGAGTGGTAGACCCAAACAATTACTACCCGTCCCAATCTGAGCTTCCCGCCGTTTGGGCTGACATTTCCAATGCCATACAGGGACTCAGACATTGTAGCACAACTCGGTTGGTGCTAGATGAGGTTCTGGGGTTGGAGCTGTCCAACTTTGCCAGATTGCTGAAGTTATGACCAGGGGTGGTTGACGATCATCTGTTAGTACAACAGGTGGCTGATGATCTCTGGTTTAGACAGATGGATCATGCCGAGAATGAGCAGGGCAGGATAGTCAGGAAGAACATGACATCAGCGGAAGAAGATCTCACGGCAATGGCTTTGCGCACGAAGCCGCACAATAACGTATGGTTGTACTTGTCACCAAGGCTGTGCACATTGGGTGAGGACGCGTTCGAGCATGCGCCGGCAGTGATAAAAGAGATACACGTGTATCTGAAAAACTTGTTTGATGCCCGGGAGTTAGCTGGGGGCATGATATTGAAATTGATGCAGGACGTAAACACGATGTCGCTGGACAAGTTCCAAGCTGACGTGCTAGCCACGAGGGCACAGTACGAACGATCGGATGCTATCTTGGGTGGAATGGGAGTGGGATGGACGCCATCCTTCCTGTCGACGTGCTATCCTAGGGCATCCCGGAACTTGATCGCGAGTTTTGTCAAGGACATCAGGAAGTCGTCGATTGGCCTGGTATTAGCCTTATACGTGGTATTTGGTCATGAAAATTTCGTGAAGGGGCCGGCGAATCTCTTCACCCAAGCGTTGGCAGATTTGAGATTGGATGGACTCCTGACTCTGATTGCCATGACCTACGGTCGACTGGGTGATTTGCTTGTGCTGTTGCGTTACCCTGAACAACTACAGGGACCGAGTCGTGAGTTCAATGCACAGTTGGAAACCGCCTCGCTCAAGAAGATGAAAGACTGGAGGACTCTCCTGCTCCAATATCTCTTGCAACAAAACAGGATCGTCACGGGAGAAGATAAGGTGGCGACGGATGCGAGTGAGTGCAAGCAATATTGTGGCATGCCCTTGCTGACAGATTTGGCTGTCATGATGCGGATCGATCCGTTGGCTCTGATTCACGGACTGCGGGAATTCGTCACGGTGGTGTATGGACCGGTGATGTCTTTCGCGTTCCCGGACGTGCAAGTCAAGGCATACAGGAATTCTGTGTTGTATGTCAACCTGGTCTCAGTCGTGGACTGTTCCGTGCTGAACTGGGTAGAGCAGAGGGAGTTGAGAGGGCTGGCCAGTGACGATAGGCTGTTCGGAAGAATAGCGGAGCCAGGTTGGGTGTTGATGGATTTCAACAACCACTTCAAGTGCCGAATGGGCCGTGAGGAACTTTCTCACATCCAGTTTAACCCGAAGATTTGGAATTTGAGACCAGTAGTGAAGGATACAGGAGCGGCTATGGGAGTCCCACTCTTACCAGAGGCCTATGCACACGCTAAAGAGAACCAGCAAGCGTGGCTTTCTGGGTCCAGGCCGCTGCCGGACCAATGCCCTCGATATCCACCGATAAGGAGGATGTTGTTGGGAGTCACATCTCCCATCCATGCCCCTCGCATCGGAGCAGCTCGCGACGCAGAGAAGAGAATGTTGAAGTGGAGTGAAGGGATGGAGCCGCGCTTCATCGGCTGGAACGTTGCAGCCGCGCGCACGTTTGACTTCTCATTCCCTGATGCTTGGAGTAGGAAAAAGATCAAGGCACTACCTTCCAGGAGACCAGAGGTCTCGGCCGAAACGTGGAACGAAGTGTATTCTCCCACAGATGATTTGTCAAGACTGAAGTGGTCGGGAGAAGTGAAAGTAGTGATGCTGGAAGTGGCAAAGGAGAGCAGAGGAGGCTCATACATAACGATAAAGGATCTGGCACCACATGGCGAGGAGTCCGTAGAATTCCTGGTGAACGATGAATTGTTTTATCACGCAGGAGACATGACCGTACCGGCTCGGCCGGACTCGGGCATAGACTCACGACAAGGACCTTCAGGACCCAGGCCGAAACCTGATGCAGGTGATGATGAATTGATGGATCAGGACGATGACGATAACGACATCGAAGGAAAGACGGGAAAACCGGGTGAGACGGATCTAGGAGCGTTGGAGAGAGACTTGCCTGAATACCGGTTTAGTGAAGACGACGATGGGGAAGTCGATGGGAGTCTGTTGCTAATGACGCCATCGTCTTTCATGTCCCCTACAAAGGAGGCTTCGGCCGACTTATCCCCGATGGACCCAATAAGCCAGGCGAGAGAATGCCGAAGCAGGGATCCGCAGAGATTGCTCCATGAGTCACCGAGGAGGAGAAAAATCGAAGAATCAATGAGGGTATCCTTCCTGAGCACGCTGCCGGAAGAGGAAAGGGAGAGATATCAAAGTGAGTTAGAAGGCAAGACAGGGGCAACCTGGAGCCGAGTGAATTTCATGGAAAGATCATGGGACGTGATAAGGCGATATGGGACGCAGTCCATAATGAAGGTGGGATTGAACCAACCCATCATGCGTGAGGTCCTGGAGAAAATAGTGAACTCCATGGAGTCGGATGTTCTGACCGAGTCAGTTACAGAAGACAGTGCCGATGATCAGCAAATCGCAAAGAAATTACCTGTCAGACGAGCCAGGAAGGGGCTGAAGCGACTAAAAGGGAAAACAGGAAGTCGAGCCATGAACCCGAGAGTGGTGAAGTCGAGAGCCAGCGCAATGGTGGCCTCTTTAACGAGCGCAGGTCGTTCAGGCGAGAGCGGGCAAGGAGATGGTGCAACACTGACGGGGGGAGAAAAAGAGAATCTGATACCCCCTATGCTCTTGGCAGGTCTGACCACGACTGCCGTAAGATCAAAGAAAACAGCACGAACCCTGGCAGACACTAAATTAGAGATGGAGATCATCAGTCAATGTGGATCTGGAGGACTTGAAGATTACACCCCTCGCGGACCAACATGGCCAAGTTGAAACTGGAAGGACAAATCGACGTGGTCGAGTACAGTCGAGTCACTGTGCCGGAATCGGTCCACATGGGAGATCCAGCAGGGGGTTATGTGGAGATGTTGAAAGCGAGAAACTCCGCGAGAGGGCACCTGATGGCTTGGGGCGAGAAGCAAGCCATGCAGGAATATCTGAAAGAGCTTACGGAGAATTCAAACTTAAATCGGAAAGAATACGGCACGGTAATGTCCTCTGAAGCGAACGAAATCGGATTGGAAAAACTACTAGAAATTTCCTGGAGGGCGGCCCTCCAGAGATACTTCGACGAGTCGATGCATGCACCTGCTACGGTGGCAGCATACCTGGCTCATCCTTGCATGAGAACCGATCTGCAAGTACGGTTGGCTTGGTGCTTGATGGGCATCAAGAAGGCGGAATATGAAGCCAGTAATGATTCGAAATCACGGGAACAGGAGCTGGAGTTGATGGAAGCTCTGCGAGCGTTGATTTCAAAAGACGATTCTGCGATAGCATGGGCTAAGCGTAAGGATGCCCTTTGCTTTGTCAGGTTCGTGGTGGATCGTATCCCCACTCCTGTTTTGGGAGAATGTATAAAGATCATTCGGCAAAAGGGAGTTGATTGCGAAAGGAACTTCCTTAGGGCACTCCTGGAACTATATCAGGACATGCCGTTGACTGTACCAAATAAGGAGTCGAATGACATGGAGAGCTATCGTAAGTTGGAAGAGGTGAGAAGATATTCCAACAAAGAATTGAAAGTGAGCCGGGAGTTGATAGAAGCAGTCAAGGGACAAAGAGACTTTGCAACACTAGGGAGACTGAAGTCGTTCCAATATGTGTTTGGCATACCGGGGATGGCGTATAATCCCTTCGTGAATGAAGAAGCCAGGGAAGCGTACTTCGATTATGAGCAAGTCATAGTACTCAATTTCTGGGTTGAACGGATTAAAGAAACTGGAATGCTGATGGTGGAGCAACCCAAGCTGGGAATTATCTTGGAGGAACGAGTGGTCGAACCCTCGGTTCCCGAGCTAAAGGGGCAAGTGAGTTTTGATTGTGGTTCTTGGGATGGTCCCTTGAAAATCAGTCTAGTAACGATGTGGGAACTCATGAAGCCTTCTTGGTGCCCTCATCCTAACGCCGGTTTAATCTGGGACATGACGGCGGATGTCACGTTAGACCTGGATGATGACGCGAGTCTACATGATCTGGCCATGATACACCATCTGCTGGCCATGAGGTTGACGAAGCAGAAGAGCAACCCATCCACGGAGCTGTCCGAGGAAGGTCCATCGAGCAATTGGTTGAAGCAAGGCACATGCTTGGCTCAACACAGTGGGATGGAAGGACATGTTTGTAACCTGGGGCACTGTCTGATTACGCTGAGCGAGCAGCATCGGCAACTGGCACGATTGTACGGAATATTGAGCATGTCGGATAAGAGTGGCATGGAGTTGGTCGTGGACTGTCATGGGGTGACGGATGTAAACTTGATCACAGCCTTGGAATTTTGTAGCATGACGAGTTCGATAGAATCGTTTGAGCGCCTGGAGCGTGCCCATGAGCTAGTGACGTCCTTCAGCGTGGAAGTATTCCCTGGAGCATTGCAGACAGAGCAGAAGATCGGAGGCTGGAGAGAAGCTCTGGAGAACGAGATGAATCTGAAAGATAGTGAGGCCTATCATAAGACTACGGGTTCAAAGTATCTGGTGGGTTCAAGCTCCGCACCATATTGCAGTAGCAGATATCCTACACACATGGTGGTGATGGATGCGAGGACACAGCAGGTGTTGATTGACCAACTTTTCTCTGTGCCAAAGTGCGTGAGGTTGGCCAGAATGTCGAAGAGGTCATATGATTTGTTGGCAAAGATCTTTCGGGCAGTCCCGAAGAAATCTGAAGGCGAGTTGCAAGACGTAGTGGGTGAAGAGTTTCTGAGATTAAACGAAGGCAATGTGAGTGAATTCCAGAAGCAGAAAGCGAGTGGAGCGTTACCCACTGAATACCCCACCATAGAAGAGAAAGACGACTTACACAGAATTCTGATTGAGGTGGAACCGTTGCTGGGAGCCTCAGGGTATCGGACCCGAAGGAACATAGTGAGAACCCATGGGGAGTATCCTTGCCACTGCCTGGCGCAGACGTTGTGGTACCCCAAACGCGGGAGTCTGATGCTAGTATGGGACGTGGAAGAGTTGTACTCTACGGGGTTGCCCGATCAGAATCAACAGGTGTCAATCGTGGTGGTTAGTGCCATGCTGGCAGTGAGATGGTTGGAGGCTAACGCGGACACGAGTGAACAGGAGACGGCCGTGCCGACTCCTGAGCAGCTGAGCAACGTGAAGTTGAGTCGTGAATTAGATCTTTTCAGGACCACCTGCAAGGTTCTGAGAATACCTACAGCCATTGAAAGAATATGGTCAAGGCAAAGATTGATGCCTTGGTTCCGTGCAGTGATGACATCATGGATGTATGAACGCGCGAAGCGTCACATGTCGATGAACACGGAAGCCTATCAATCTTTCCAGCTAGATATAGGACCAGGAGCCTATAAGAGAGCATTCCTGACGCACAGAAACGCGGTCACCACGGCGGTGAAGCGGGTAGCTGGGGCGCCTTGTGTAGCTGAAGATGAGAAGAAAGAGGTCTTAAGAGCTGACCTAGAACGAAATGTGAGCCTATGTCTTCACAACAGCTTTTGCAGGAACCGGGAGCAAAAGGTTAATGTTGACTTGCTACCTTGTTGCAAACCGAGGCTGTTGGAACAGGAGAGTTGGGGCACGGCCCGCAACTCCATGGACATGTTGGAGAAAGTCCTGGAAGACAGCGAAGTTGAAGATCAGGATGGAGAAGCGATGGAGTGAAGACGTGAACAAAGAAGAGAAGAGAAGGAGAAAAAACTTGATTGTCTTTGTGTGTTAAAACTTAAACCAATCAACCAAGTTTTGATTATTGAACTTGTTAAACTTTTTGTTTTGATCTAGTTTGGTCAGACCAAACTACAATGTTGCAATTGCTAAAATTGTTGAAATTGTTGATTTTAGTTATGACTATTTATGTATGTATATATAGAACATAGGTGAGTATATTTACCTATTTAAACACGATTGAAGTTCTTAACCTGTGTAAGACACAATTTCACTGTGTGGCGACATGGTAAGTTTGAGTAAACTCGCTCGAGGAGGGTTAGTAACTCAATAACTTTCCTAGCCACAGAGTTTCTTAGTTTTAATATTGAAAGGACCGCATAAATAACTGATTATACTTGGTGAGTGATGTTAAGTTATTTTTAACGGGTGCGTGGCCGTGCCACGTCCCACTTTTTAATCACAAAGAGCGAAAAGAAGTTTTATGGCAAGACGATGTAAGTGGTCAGAAAAGAAATTTTATCTAGGACACTCCTCATGGTGCAAGTTTTGTGAAAACGTTGAAAGGCAGTGAGATGTAGTACGATGCCATTTGTGAACACGTAGTGAGTTGAGGTGGAGTAGATAAATTTCAATTTCTTATGCGATTTGTAAGATTGATTATAGAAAACTGGACACTACTTGACGATAACCCGGTGTTATGCGATCAATAGGGACATTGATGGGGACTGTCCGGGGAGTATGTGCCATTCTGCCAGATTGACACAGCGCAACCTTCCGGCGACACGAGAAAAAACGAATAAAGGCCTTATTAAAGAAAAAGTATTGCGAAGGAGGGTAGGAATATTCTAGAATTTTTATTTTCAAAATTTCGATTGAAAAGTGAATATTTCTGAGAAATACAAAAAGACGGCCATTTTGACGAAAAACGACGAAAAAACAGAACAACGACAAATATTGTGGAAAACGGTCGCACAAGAGACGAAAAACACGAAGCCTCTTATCGTGGCAACAAAGCACGATAAGACCCTTATCAGCGGATATTAGTGAAGAAGGAGGCTTCAGTGGGGAAGGAATATTCCACGGAACCCTCCCGTGCCACAAATTGGAAGAGATAAGGACGTTATCTCAGGAAGACTACGGGAGCGGAGGCTTGGTCCCCCAGAGACTGTTTTATGTGAAGAGACTGTATAAAACTGACTGTATAGCTACTTGGATGTCGTGAAACTTTAAATTAACACCGGTATAGTTTGATATTTTAGAATATGAGTAGCTAGAAAGAGGAAAGGGTCAATCCATCTCCAATGGATTTAATATAGAACTGTCACACAAAAACATATTAAAATAGGTTGTTCGAGCCGTGTTTTTAATGACAACTGGCAAGGTCGAGACGGTGAAAAACGAGTAGGATTAAGGTAACTGACGCCTGCCAGTCGTTAATAAGTACTTTTTCTACGCTCCGTCGCTGTGTAGTATTTGGGGGCGAATGTTACATAGGACTTCTAGGTTATTGTGAAACTAATGCAATTTCTCCCACAACAGAAATAGCATATAGAGTGAATAATATTTTAAAGCTATTAGATATATGTCAATCAACAATTCTAAATGAAGAATTATCAATAAAGATTATAATAAGTGATAAAAAACGAAACACAGACTATTTCACAAAGACACATCATTTTGAACCAACATTTTAGATATCAAAATGCACCACTGAACATCAAAAATTCCTTACAATGTTCAATTTTCAACACTCTCAAATTACACAAAAAGAATTTGAACATTAGCTGAACTGCTACTGAAATACCCAATGGTTTACGCCACATCTAAAATTGATGCTGGAAAGTAAATTCACAACTACACTTACTTCTGAAACCTGACGCAATTTTCAAAAAACAACGATCAAGTAAAGTCCCAATTCACTTGCAAGATGAAGTCAAAAGACATACAAGAACAATACAAAAATTTTTCTCCACTAAAAAAAGATGAACAACCAAAAGGAAACATATAAATCCCGTTATTTTTTTAGCTAAAGGAGAATCATTAAAAATTTAAAATTTGTTTTAGACGCAAGATATCTCAATTCCCTCATTGATGAATCTTAATGTAATTGGCCCATAGAATTAATTCAAGTAATTCTCACAAAAATAAACGGAGATTACTTCACAATAGCTTATATGAACAGAGCATTCAACCAAAAATCACTAGTCGAACAATCACGACGTTTAACGCAATTCGTTATTGCAAACCAACAATACGAATTTCATAGACTTTTCTATAAAATCTCCATAGAACCAGCAGCATTCTCAGCATTTATGAGTAAAATTTTTTGACCACTCTTTCTCAGTAAAAACATCATAACTTATTTAGACGAAGTTTTCATGCATTCACAGACAAAAAAAACGAAAACATGAAAGCAGCCCCGGATAAATCACATTTTTTTCACACCCGTATTGACGCAATACGGGTGTGAAACCCTAACCCATCTCCCGTATTGACGCAATCGTAAAACTTCAGCATCCATCTAATAAAAAGAAAATTCAAGAATTTCTTGGAATGTTTAACTTCTTAAGTAAATACGTCTATGAAATGCAACTATATTTACATTGATCAACATTTTCTATCAACCAGATCTTTTTGAACCATATACACGAAACGAACAAACCCGAAAAACAAGCCATAACCCAACATCATACAATAAAAAATTTTAATCACAAAACCCAGGAAATACACAAAATTATTATTCAACTCAAATGGAAAATGAAATCCCATAACCATATGATCTACAACAACGCCAAATAATATAAACCCAACTTGCAAAATTTTCTCAAATACCAAATACCGCAGAATCACTACAAATGACTATGAATCCATACATTATGGGTGGATCCTTCATATCTTCAAATAAGCCACCCATGGTTTTCACAGGAACAGATCCCGAACACTCAGTACAAGATTATTTCAATCCAGTCACAGCCAATTTGATTTTAAATATATGACCTGAACCAGTAAAAACATCACTTCATCAAAATCAGATACATAGACACACAGCTCTAATCCAAACCACACTTGATGGCGCAGCCAAAAAATGGTTTTGAGTTTTATCTATAGATATTGAATCAAATTGGAAAAGATTCACACAAAAACATTCAAAAAAGTTCGACTCTGAAAGAAACAAAGAACACCAAAGAGTCTTATGCAATTAAGTTCGTAGAATCCCAAATGAAACAATTAAACAACTTGCAGTAAGAACTGAAAATTTACTAAGAAAAGCATATTCCCTTAACACGCATGACTATAAAAAAAACAAAAACGACAGAACTTTTTATGATGACTCTAGCTGAAAAAATCACTCAAATATTAAATATCTACGAGAAAAACCCAAACTTTAAAGGCAAACCATCATTCAAAAAATGGTGTAAATATTACCGTAGACATAGACATAGCATTGCTGAATGTAGACAAAAACAACAAGATAATCAGAACAAACCACAAAAACATAGAGAACCGAATAAATCATTTTATCAATACATGAAAAAAGATCAAGTTTTACCAAACAAAAACATTCACAGTAACAATAATTCAAGAAAATCACTTCCTGATAACTATAACACCGCTAGACAACAATCACCGTACAGATATAACTATCGCGGAAGGTCTCCAGATCAAAGTAAATCATGAAATTTTTCACAAAAAAGATTTAGTCGATCAAACAGTCAAAACAATCAATTTCGAGACAACTATTCCAGATCAATCTCAAACAGAAGTAATTGCACAAATTATAACAGAAATCGTTCAAACTCAAACTCCCGAAATAGATATTATCAAACGAAATAGATATTATCAAAATTTGGGCAATCTCACTTCTCTTAGATAGTCCAACACGTAAAGATTTTTAATCACCAGACCTCGAAATTGATCTTCTAACAGACTCAGGAGCAGAATCAAATATAAAAAACATTCCCACATGGAATGAAATACAAACTTTAAATCCAAAATTAATACCCTCTAAAACCTCAAGCAAACTAGCTACAGCACAAGGATCAAACTTAACTGATTTTGGAAAAATCCAATTATTCCTTGTTCCCATTTGAACAAGGAAACAGAAAAAAATTTTGACTAAACCTTTCAAACAATTATTCCATATCACAGATATAAAACACAATATCGTTGGAACACCATTTATTACTAAGTATACTCCCACTATTAGTATTTTTAAACAGCAAAATACAAATAAAAGACAAATATACAAGAATGAAAAACACATCTCTTACATTCTTTCAAAGATTAAATAAACAACCACCAATTTTCTCCAAGTTCTACGCTAAATATAACCATGAAACAAAACACCTGAAACCCTTAGCAGGATATGTATATAACTTTTCAGTAAGTCAAGTCCATCAAAAAACATGAAACAGAACAAACAACGACTATATATGTCAGATCTTGAATTCAAGCCAATTCATAAATTTTTCCGAGTAAAAATCTATCCATCAAATACACGAAAAATACAAAATAAGATATATTTTCATTACATTTATACAATAATTCTCCATATAAAAAAACATTACTTCCAGGACTTCTAGGTTATTGCGAAACTAATGCAATTTCTCCCACAACAGAAATAGCATATAGAGTGAATAATATTTTAAAGCTATTAGATATATGTCAATCAACAATTCTAATTGAAGAATTATCAATAAAGAATATAATAAGTGATAAAAAACGAAACACAGACTATTTCACAAAGACACCTCATTTTGAACCAACATTTTAGATATCAAAATGCACCACTGAACATCAAAAATTCCTTACAATGTTCAATTTTCAACACTCTCAAATTACACAAAAAGAATTTGAACATTAGCTGAACTGCTACTGAAATACCCAATGGTTTACGCCACATCTAAAATTGATGCTGGAAAGTAAATTCACCACTACACTTACTTCTGAAACCTGACGCAATTTTCAAAAAACAACGATCAAGTAAAGTCCCAATTCACTTGCAAGATGAAGTCAAAAGACATACAAGAACAATACAAAAATTTTTCTCCACTAAAAAAAGATGAACAACCAAAAGGAAACATATAAATCCCGTTATTTTTTTAGCTAAAGGAGAATCATTAAAAATTTAAAATTTGTTTTAGACGCAAGATATCTCAATTCCCTCATTGATGATCTAAATGTAATTGACCCATAGAACCAATTCAAGTAATTCTCACAAAAGTAAACGGAAAATACTTCACATTAGCTGATATGAACAGTGCATACAACCAAAATACACTAGATGAACAATCACGACGTTTAACGCAATTCGTTATTGCAAACCAACAATACGAATTTCATAGACTTTTCTATAAAATCTCCATAGAACCAACCAGCACCATTCTAAGCATTTATGAGTAAAATTTTTCGACCTGTCATTCTCAGGAAAAATGTCATAACTTATTTGGACGTAGTTTTCATGCATTCACAGACAAAAAAAAAACGAAAACAAGAAAGCAGCCCCGGATAAATCACATTTTTTTTCTCACCCGTGTAAAGTTCCTTGGACATATTATTGAAGGAATTACAATAAATCATTAAACTCCCGTAAAGACGCAATCATAAAACTTCAACATCCATCGAATAAAAAAAAATTCAAGAATTTCTTGGAATGTTTAACTTCTTAAGTAAATACGTCTATGAAATGCAACTATATTTAAGACCAATTGATAACATTCTCAGACAGCAAAATAAATTTGAACGGACAACAGAACATCAGAAACGATTTGAAGAAATAAAAACACTCCTCACTGAACAAATATCAAATATTCCAGATCCAAACCAACCATTTTATGCTATGTGCGACGCCTCAAATTTTGGCTTCGGCGCAGCATTATTACAACCACACAGTGGAACAAATAAATTTCATCTCATTTCAGCAAACTCAAGACTTTTTACACAAGCTGAATTTAGACTCTCTACACTTATGAGAGACTGCACAGCTATAATATACTTTCTCACAGAATATGGATTAAAACATCCAACAGTTCTATTTACAGGTCATAAACCTATAATTTTTCTCCTTGCACAAAAATCAAATCCAAACCACAGAGTTTAAAGATTTCAATTAGTTTCAATGAAATTTCCAAACTAACATATAGTTGGGACAGCAGGAAAAAATTGTGCAGTACCAGACACACTCAGTAGAAATACACCAATTGAATAATTAACAAGAAAATCAACAGTAGAAAAATCACAGTACATAAAGTTTTTTGTCTTGCAAAAGACGGAACATCATCACGACTGGAATGCAAATAAGCAGTAAAAACTGACGTTGATTACGCACAAACAAATAACTTACAACACTTTCCATTATATTTAGATTGCCAAAATAATCACTACGAAGTAGGTCTATTAGGAAACTCTACATTTAAACCGATACCATATTCATCATGGATCTAAAACAATACAAAACAAAAACCACTCAGAAAAAAAATGTATAGGTTAAACCTATTCCCTTTAATAGAAAAAGAAAATCTAACTGATGATATAAATTTATCAGGACCTCTAAATACCGATTCAAAATACACAATAAATCAAGTTTTTGACCTCCATGACCCCCTAGATAACATACCTCTCTCAAAATTAGAAATTGAAAATATATTTTTACCGATTTCAGAGAAAGTATCACTTAAACTGATACAAAAATACCAAGACCTTGACCCAGTCATTAGAAAATTAAAATCTTGGCACAATTATAAAATAAAACCCATAAAAGCAGATATCACGGTTCTAGGAAAAAAAACACTTCTTAGATACTTTAGAAAATTCAACAATACATCCATAAATGAGAATACAAATAAATTTGAATACCAAATATCCGAATTAAAAGTACCCTGTTTACCACTAAGTATGATACTCCTAGCATTTCACATTTCACATTTCACATTCCTTGAACAAAAATTTTCAAACTGAATATTCAAACTTTTCAAAAATTTTACTTTCCAAATGCACCAATTTGGATTAAAGTATTATGCAATGATTGCATAACATGCCATTTAAATAAAAACACATCCACATCAAAAACAAATAGCAGAAAAGCAAGATTTTAAAAGACCAAGTTTATATTTTAACCACAGAATGTTATCCGATACAAAAAGACCAATATCACGCTCTTCAGAAGGAAACTCATGTATAATGGTCATATTTGACGCATTTACACACTACGTAGAACTTAACCCAGTACCTCATCGTAATGTCTATCATGCATATACAACCTTTTATGAGAACTGGACAGCAACATTTGGATTACCAGAAATCCTTGTCACAGATAATGGCACTGAATTCATAGATAACGAAATAACCAAATTATGCCATCTTTACAAGACTAAACACAAACCACGAACATCTCATGCCCCTTGGAATAATGGTTTAGGCGAAAGAATGAACCGTTCACTACAAGAATATCTCAGATGTATCTTATATGGAACTGCTACAAGTATACTGAATTGTCAACATATGCAAAACTATTCCCCTTAGCTTACAATTCACGAATAACGACAACCTTAGGACTATCACCATATGAAATGAGTTTTAATCAAAACCACGGAAACCAATAATGTTCACTGCAAACTCCTCAAAAAACACACAAGTTTATTGCCAACCTTCAAAAGAATCAATATGTTATAATCCATCATTACATACACACGTTGAAGATCATTTTCATCACCCACAAATTTTAAAAGTAGCTTCCAGCATACTGAATAGAATTTAAACAGAGATAAAAAAACACAATAAAATTTTTACCAAAAAATAGCCAAAAAACTATTACAAAGACAAAACAATTATTCCCAATTAAATTCACGATTCTCAACAGCTACAAATTTAAAAATTGGAACATCTGTCCAAATCCCAAGTTTCGTAACACAAAAAGGAATATCTAAAAAGTTACAACCAATCCGAAAAAGACTATTTCAACTCATAGACAAACCCACTGATGTAGCATACAAACTTACTGATTCAAATAAAAAAGAAATTGTTCCACATAGAAACAATCTTTTACCCTATTACACAAAAGAATACGCTCTTCGTGAGCAAACACAATTATACTCCCTTACAGGACTTAAAGTTGTCCACGACAACTCAGACAATAATCAAAAACAAACAAATGACGCAAATTGTTCATCACAAGAAAATACCAGACAAAAGTCCCAAGAAATGAGCAATAAACAGATACCTCAGAAACAAAGAAAAAACCAAAAATTAGAAGACACAATTTTACCACAAGAAATAAAAGAAAATGTCATCATCGACAATCATCGTGACTTCAAAATCAACCACGAAAAGATTACAAAACGTTCATTCTACAATCTAAAATATTAAAGAAAGTTGAGTTCCAAAAACCTTTTTCTAATTAATTAATTAATCATTTTAAGCTTTCAAAAAAATAACAAATCTTTGTTCTCTTTTCCAAACGTTTATGCTGACATTCTTGGACAACTAGTTCAACTTTAGCCAATCAGAAACTATCTAAAGATCACCTCATTCTGACACCACTTCTTTAGCCGACACTTTGCAAACTCCAAACATATGTGTAACTATAACTGAAAGATCTCCAGGTCAAAAATAAGCAATAAGCTCACATTTGACAACCGGAATAAATAACATCTAATTATTACAACCTCTGCTATCAACTAGTACAAAGATTAACAAAATTGTCCCAACTTACATTCCAAATTTCCCTTAAGGAAAAATATTAAATTACCCTAAAGAAAAAATAGGACATGATCATTTAGCTTAAAGTACGAATAGCTCTTGTAAATGGAAACGATACAAGATATACTGAATGGTCAACAGATGTAAAACTATTCCCTTTTGCCTACAATTCACGAATAACAACAACCTTAGGACTATCACCATATGAAATGGTTTTTATTCAAAACCACGGAAACCAATAATGTTCACTGAAAACTCCTCAAAAACACACAAGTTTATTTTGAACCTACAAAAGAATCAATATGTTATAATCCACCATTACATACAAACGTTGAAGATCATTTTCATCACCCACAAATTTTAAAACTAGCTTCCAGCATACTGAATAGAATTTAAACAGAGATGAAAACACAATGAAATGTTTACCAAAAAATAGCCAAAAAACTATTACAAAGACAGAATAATTATTCCCAATTAAAGTCACGATTCACACCAGCTACAAATTTAAAAATTGGAACATCTGTCCGAATCCCAAGTTTCGTACCACAAAAAGGAATATCTAAAAAAAATTACAACCAATCCGAAAAGGACCATTTCAACTCATTGACAAACCCACTGATGTAGCATATAAACTTACTGACTCAAATAAAAAAGAAATTGTTCCACCTAGAAACAGTAATTTACCCTATTACACTAAAGAATACGCTCTTCGTGAGCAAACACAATTATACTCGCTTAAAGGACTTAAAGTTGTCCACGACAACTCAGACAATAATCAAAAACAAACAAATGACGCAAATTATTCATCACAAGAAAATACCAGACAAAAGTCCCAAAAAATAAGCAATAAACAGATACCTCAGAAACAAAGAAAAAACCGAAAGTTAGAAGACACAGTTTTACCACAAGAAATAAAAGAAAATCTCATCATCGACAATCATCATGACTTGGAAATCAACCACGAAAAGATTACAAAACCTTCATTCCACAATCTAAAACATTAAAGAAAGTTGAGTTCTAAAAACCCCTTTCTAATTAATTAATCATTTTTAGCTTTCAAAAAAAATAACAAATCTTTCGTCTCTTTTCTAAAAGTTTATGCTGACACTCTTGGACAACTAGTTCAACTTTAGCCAATCAGAAACTGTCTAAAGATCACCTCATTCTGACACCACTTCTTTAGCCGACACTTTGCAAACTCCCAACATATGTGTAACTATAACTGAAAGATCTCCAGGTCAAAAATAAGCAATAAGCTCACATTTGACAACCGGAATTAATAACATCTAAATATTACAACCTCTGCTATCAACTAGTACAAAGATTAACAAAATTGTCCCAACTTACATTCCAAATTTCCCTTAGGGAAAAATATTAAATTACCCTAAAGAAAAAATAGGACATGATCATTTAGCTTAAAGTACGAATAGCTCTTGTAAATGGAAACGATACAAGATATACTGAATCGTCAACAGATGTAAAACTATTCCCTTTTGCCTACAATTCACGAATAACAACAACCTTAGGACTATCACGATATGAAATGGTTTTTATTCAAAACCACGGAAACCAATAATGTTCACTGAAAACTCCTCAAAAACACACAAACTTATTTTGAACCTACAAAGAATCAATATGTTATAATCCACCATTACATACAAACGTTGAAGATCATTTTCATCACCCACAAATTTTAAAACTAGCTTCCAGCATACTGAATAGAATTTAAACAGAGATGAAAACACAATAAAATGTTTACCAAAAAATAGCCAAAAAACTATTACAAAGACAGAATAATTATTCCCAATTAAAGTCACGATTCACACCAGCTACAAATTTAAAAATTGGAATATCTGTCCAAATCCCAAGTTTCGTACCACGAAAAGGAATATCTAAAAAAAATTACAACCAATCCGAAAAGGACCATTTCAACTCATTGACAAACCCACTGATGTAGCATATAAACTTACTGACTCAAATAAAAAAGAAATTGTTCCACCTAGAAACAGTAATTTACCCTATTACACTAAAGAATACGCTCTTCGTGAGCAAACACAATTATACTCGCTTAAAGGACTTAAAGTTGTCCACGACAACTCAGACAATAATCAAAAACAAACAAAAGACGCAAATTATTCATCACAAGAAAATACCAGGCAAAAGTCCCAAGAAATAAGCAATAAACAGATAACTCAGAAACAAAGAAAAAACCGAAAGTTAGAAGACACAGTTTTACCACAAGAAATAAAAGAAAATCTCATCATCGACAATCATCATGACTTGGAAATCAACCACGAAAAGATTACAAAACCTTCATTCCACAATCTAAAATATTAAAGAAAGTTGAGTTCTAAAAACCCCTTTCTAATTAATTAATCATTTTTAGCTTTCAAAAAAATAACAAATCTTTCGTCTCTTTTCTAAAAGTTTATGCTGACACTCTTGGACAACTAGTTCTACTTTAGCCAATCAGAAACTATCTAAAGATCACCTCATTCTGACACCACTTCTTTAGCCGACACTTTGCAAACTCCAAACATATGTGTAACTATAACTGAAAGATCTCCAGGTCAAAAATAAGCAATAAGCTCACATTTGACAACCGGAATTAATAACATCTAAATATTACAACCTCTGCTATCAACTAGTACAAAGATTAACAAAATTGTCCCAACTTACATTCCAAATTTCCCTTAGGGAAAAATATTAAATTACCCCAAAGAGAAAATAGGACATGATCATTTAGCTTAAAGTACGAATAGCTCTTGTAAATGGAAACGATACAAGATATACTGAATGGTCAACAGATGTAAAACTATTCCCTTTTGCCTACAATTCACGAATAACAACAACCTTAGGACTATCACCATATGAAATGGTTTTTATTCAAAACCACGGAAACCAATAATGTTCACTGAAAACTCCTCAAAAACACACAAGTTTATTTTGAACCTACAAAAGAATCAATATGTTATAATCCACCATTACATACAAACGTTGAAGATCATTTTCATCACCCACAAATTTTAAAACTAGCTTCCAGCATACTGAATAGAATTTAAACAGAGATGAAAACACAATGAAATGTTTACCAAAAAATAGCCAAAAAACTATTACAAAGACAGAATAATTATTCCCAATTAAAGTCACGATTCACACCAGCTACAAATTTAAAAATTGGAACATCTGTCCGAATCCCAAGTTTCGTACCACAAAAAGGAATATCTAAAAAAAATTACAACCAATCCGAAAAGGACCATTTCAACTCATTGACAAACCCACTGATGTAGCATATAAACTTACTGACTCAAATAAAAAAGAAATTGTTCCACCTAGAAACAGTAATTTACCCTATTACACTAAAGAATACGCTCTTCGTGAGCAAACACAATTATACTCGCTTAAAGGACTTAAAGTTGTCCACGACAACTCAGACAATAATCAAAAACAAACAAATGACGCAAATTATTCATCACAAGAAAATACCAGACAAAAGTCCCAAAAAATAAGCAATAAACAGATACCTCAGAAACAAAGAAAAAACCGAAAGTTAGAAGACACAGTTTTACCACAAGAAATAAAAGAAAATCTCATCATCGACAATCATCATGACTTGGAAATCAACCACGAAAAGATTACAAAACCTTCATTCCACAATCTAAAATATTAAAGAAAGTTGAGTTCTAAAAACCCCTTTCTAATTAATTAATCATTTTTAGCTTTCAAAAAAATAACAAATCTTTCGTCTCTTTTCTAAATGTTTATGCTGACACTCTTGGACAACTAGTTCTACTTTAGCCAATCAGAAACTATCTAAAGATCACCTCATTCTGACACCACTTCTTTAGCCGACACTTTGCAAACTCCAAACATATGTTTAGTCGACACTTTGCAAACTCCAAACTCCAGTTTTACCACAAGAAATAAAAGAAAATCTCATCATCGACAATCATCATGACTTGGAAATCAACCACGAAAAGATTACAAAACCTTCATTCCACAATCTAAAATATTAAAGAAAGTTGAGTTCTAAAAACCCCTTTCTAATTAATTAATCATTTTTAGCTTTCAAAAAAATAACAAATCTTTCGTCTCTTTTCTAAAAGTTTATGCTGACACTCTTGAACAACTAGTTCTACTTTAGCCAATCAGAAACTATCTAAAGATCACCTCATTCTGACACCACTTCTTTAGCCGACACTTTGCAAACTCCAAACATATGTGTAACTATAACTGAAAGATCTCCAGGTCAAAAATAAGCAATACGCTCACATTTGACAACCGGAATTAATAACATCTAAATATTACAACCTCTGCTATCAACTAGTACAAAGATTAACAAATCCGTCTAAAATCCGTCTATAACTGAAAGAAAGGTCGTACGCTCACGAAGAACGTACGACCTGTACGTTCTTCGTGAGCAAACACAACTATACTCCCTTACAGGACTTAAAGTTGTCCACGACAACTCAGACAATAATCAAAAACAAACAAATGACGCAAATTGTTCATCACAAGAAAATACCAGACAAAAACCCCAAGAAATGAGCAATAAACAGATACCTCAGAAACAAAGAAAAAACCGAAAATTAGAAGACACAGTTTTACCATAAGAAAAAAAAGAAAATGTCATCATCGACAATCATCGTGACTTCGAAATCAACCACGAAAAGCTTACAAACGTTCATTCTACAATCTAAAATATTAAAGAAAATTTAATTCCAAAAACCCCTTTCTAATTAATTAATCATTTTAAGCTTTCAAAAATATAACAAATCATTCTTCTTTTTTCTAAAAATTTATGCTGACACTCTTGGACAACTAGTTCAAGTTTAGCCAATCAGAAACTATCTAAAGATCACCTCATTCTGACACCACTTCTTTAGCCGACACTTTGCAAACTTCAAACATATGTGTAACTATAACTGAAAGATCTCCAGGTCAAAAATAAGCAATGAGCTCATATTTGACAACCGGAATAAACAAGATCTAAATATTACAACCCTCTCCTATCAACTAGTACAAAGATTAACAATATTGGCCCAACTTACACTCCAAATTTCCCTTAAGGAAAAATATTAAATTACCCTAAAGAAAAAATAGGACATGATCATTTAGCCTATAGTACGAATAACTCCTGGATACCCCCAATCATCCCATAAAAAAACTAGAAAGCTCATTCTGAGACCTGCTGACTTCTTTTCACCAAAAACTGCCTATATCCAATCCACTTGTCAAAAATCAATAAACAACCCGACCACACTCAAATTTATCCTCAAAAAGTAAAAAATAATTCGACAAGAACGAATTGTTTCTCAAATGCTTCTTTTCAAATCAATCAAACTTCTCAAAATCATAAGCTTAAAACTTTTTTCAATCCTATCAATCATTTCTCAAATCAGCATATTTTTTTATTATAGATACTTTCGAACTATTTCTCTTTCTCCTCAAGTTTTTTTGCAGTTTTTTTAAAATAATTTTCCATTCACTACACAAAACCTACCTCAACTTTGCAAAAATTCTTGACCACCTCATCAGGTACAATATTTCAACAACTATCTAAATGTTAAGACATCTATTCAACAAAAAAGACATTCTTCTTCTTTTAGTGATAGTTTTCACATTTTTAATATCCTTAATTCAGACAAATTGCGAACGTATAAAAAATGCAATAATAATTTTTGCATTAGAAACAATATCTTAAATCTTTTTCATGGAAGAATATTATTATCAACATAAACTTTCTTCAAATGTAAAAATTTTTAAAGAATTTTTCAAAATTGCTAATCAGCAACCCACGCTCAGTCCCCAACGATAACGACATCTCAGGAATCTCCAACAACATCCAGTCAGACAAATCACCCTCAATCAACAACACATATTTCATTTCAAAAAAACCCATATACATTTGAGGAAAGACACTCACTATTATCAGAACCTTGAGAAGCTGTGGTTCGCAACGCACCCTGAGCGAACTACAAGACGAACCAAAATATGGTATATAACCCTCTCTTCAGCAAGCTCTTAATAGAACAAGACATCTAGGTCAAAACCAAAATACACCCACAAAAGATAGACAAATCATACATCCACGACGAAATAGAAACTTTACAACAACCAGAGTTGATTTCAATATACCCTCAACACCAATTCCAAACCCTCCAGACCTTTCCAGTAGTACAATTCGAAGTAACCCCCCCCCCCCACCATTACAGTCTACCTCACAACAAAATACTCTGAACATACCAACAAATTCGGGAAAATCCCTTTAAACCCCCAACTTCAACACAACGTCTCCCACATTGGATGACACAGGCTTTTACTTAAGGTGAACCAAACTTGGTAATCGACTCTATAGAAATCTTATCGGATACATCTTCGTAATTACCAGAAAACCTCTCACTTCCTTCAAACCCTTCAAAAAGTCAGACCCCAACAATATCATTTCCTCCAAATTTCCCTACAAGTTTAGACGATAGATATAAGGAACTTTTAACCAATAATATACCCCACGATTAGGTTGGAGTACATTCGTAGCACCCCCTCTATTATTTGGTCAACATCTCGACAGTAGCAGTCAAAATTGGGCACTCAACAGATTACAATATCGACACGATACTCACAAAGACAAACACGAACACAACATACACATCCTTACACAAGACAACCTGTCACTTAAAATTGAAAAAACTGTAAAATTAAAAAACTTATTACATCACCTTCTCCCCTTAGCTCCCCCAAATATAACAGTTCAACCCTTACTTATACCATTTATCACAACAGAAATTATCTATAAATACGATAGATATACGAAAAAGACACTTGGAAACATCACATTCTATAATCCATATTCAGGACTATCCTACATATGTATTTTTAGTAATCCTTCTCCTTCAAATCATACTCCTTTTTACTTTTTCAGAATCAACAAATCATAAAAACCCTTCTCCTCGAACAAAACCCCAAGATTTACTAGTCACACACTATGATTGTGAAGAAAACGAACAAAAACATATATAAATACGCCATAAACCAAGTAACTCAATGCGATTCCGAACCACAAGAAAAAGAAACAACAAATATAGTAGCCAAACTTTATTCATAAGCCCGAAACACAAAATTAACAGGATACCAATTCACAGCAACATTCTCAGAGAAAAAAATACGTTGTTCCCAAGTCTCAAATGGAAACAAAAATAGACTAGATCCCGAATCTTTCTATCAAAGAAATATAGAAAGAATTTTACATCTTAGCCATGAAGATTGTAAAAACGAACTTAATCGATTAAAATCAACCACAAATGAAGGCACAAAAATTGGTAAATCTCCAAGTTTTTCCAGACTCTGCACATCAAGCGGAACATGAAAGATATCATGGTCATATAAAATTAGATGACAAAAAACGGCGCACATGGACGATTAACTCATGATCTCCATGATAAAACTGGATACCACACATTGGAAAAAATAACCCTTCTAATTGCAAAGCTGACACAAAAAACAAAGGATAACAAGAAATTAAGTTTTTTGATTGGAAACTCAAATGAGAAATGTACAACTATCACGAGATTTAAAAGACGAGACTATGATTTATCAAAGAATACGATTACTTTGTAAAAATGATCAAGCATTTTGCGATCCAACAACAAGAACACAAGCTACTTTTTTTTGCTCCTCGAAGACACATGTACCACTTTTCAAATTGCAAGAATACACGCAAGAATGATAAAATTTCATAAAAAAAACGTTTCTTGAATCAGGCCTTGCTGATAAAGTAAACCCTGAAAAATTCGAACAATTAGCGTTTCAACAATATCAATAATATAGAAACCAAATTGACACGTATTCAAATCTACCCAGAAACAGAACTCGCCTGCAAATATAATGAAAGTATCAGAGCTATTGCTAGAAACCCAAGTACAGATTTACAATCAATATGTATATACTCGAAATCAGATATACAACATCACAGCCGCACTAATCCATTTTAAGAACTCCTTACAAAAACGGATACAATACAAAGACAATCTTCCAAAACTTAAGAAAGCTTGCAGAAAACGCAGGATTTTCAGACATCTATACACAAGATTACAGTGGATATTTTAAAGATATAAAAGATTACATTTATTTAAACGGTGAAAAATACCGTTCACAAGATATATCACCCATCAATAATTTTAGATTGTGAATTTGAAAAGAACTTGTCGCCTTTTTAGGATGGCCCTACTACATCTTAGAAAGATTGACTATATTATATGCAATGTTTAAATTTTTTGGTTCTCTTCCCATTATTGAAAGGAATCTATAACACATGCGCAATACACACACAAGTAAACAAACAAGCAAGTGTAGTTCACAAAGTTTCGCAGGATTTTTCGGAATATTTTCAACCTCAATTAACAAAATCCTTCTAGACGCTCAAACAATTGAATTAAACAAAACAGTATCAACCACACCAAATGCATATGATAATTCACAAGACAGCAAAAATACAAGACCTACTGCACCACAATCACATACTTTACATAATAACCATCCCTTATCTTAAGTGCCACGAAATTACAGGAATATATCCCTAACAGAGCACGTCTCTACAAGTCATAGTTATCCACAAAGTCCAGTTACTCACTCAATGGTCCAGCAACCAAATGTAGAAGAAACTTATGAACAAACTATAGAACAGCCACATACCACTAATTTCCGTTCCCAGAACAACCATATTTTAGCCCACGATGAGCCGCCAGATTGGATCCCTCAACCGTTCCCTTTCATACCCATCCAATCTCAAACGTCACTCTCCAAACATATCACTTTCTGATTTCCTTCTTTATCTTGTACCATCATGCACTAGTAGTTCACCAAGCCTTGATTCAGATGACACTTCCACAAACACAGTTTTTCACACAATTTGACAATTTAACAACTCTGATTTTGAAACCTAAGATGAATTCGCAGACTCCGAGTCCAGCCCATCCGATTTTTCCCAACCCCCTTTCAACAACTCCATACCCAAATTCCCAATGAACCTTCCTCAGCCCCCTTTTCCTACACTGATGCAACCCCACTTTTCTCCCCGATGAGCAGCCCCGTTGATGAAGAACTCGAGAATGAATTATATAATTTTATAACTCTACAACAACAACAGCTTCAAAACCCTAACTCACCAACAATTCATCACCAATCACAAGCCATGGTATCCTCCGAATCCTCCAACCCAGCATCTACTACTGAAAAAACCCGAGCCCACCGAGTATTTAAAAGTAAACATCCCAATGCCCAAATGCCTTCTAACCCTCGACCACCTCGAACGTTTTCAGTTTACCCACTTCATACTAACACGAAGGATTTCCCTCAAGTGTGCTTACCATTTTGTCCACAGTACACTTACTATCAGACAAATACCAACAACGATCAACGAACTTACGTTATTGAACATGCCTTGTTTCCAACACTTTCATGGACCTCATATTATCAATTCAGTAATCCATTATCACTCCCATTATATAATAAACCAGACGACAATGAAATGTCTCACACTCGATTACATCACCGATCCACAGCACTTCATGAAAAGCAATTAACAACTATGGGACTAACCCAAAGACTAAATAGATTCACTGCACAAAAAGCAAACCGATTTTCCATTAACCATTATGATTACGCCATTGCACGATATATGTAAGATACTTTTTTAGAAGACGATACTAACGCTTACCCCATTTAACTGAAATATTTTTTAAGATCTCAATATGTATTTACCACCAACTGCATGAATAAAAAATTTGATCATATTATATCTACAGCACTTGGCGACACAAAAGCCTACGAACCCTAATTCAATAAATTTAACCACTTTTCACTAATTTTCAGTATTCTAACACCAACAGAACGCGACTTACACTGCTCACATTAAATAATGTTACGCACAAAAGAAACCCAAAAATAAAAGTATTATAAATTTATCCAACATCACTACACAACTAATACACCATCACGAAACTTGCCACATTGATTTCAATTTGTTAACTCTAAATATACTTCACCCTTCTTCTTAAATTTCACATACTGCATAAAAGACACTAACATGCAAGGTATCATCAGAAATGACGATCCTATACGACAAATGTATATATTTTGCCCAAATTTTTCAAGATTGATGAATGCCGTCCACTACAAATATATGCAGCCCGTTGAAGTCCCAATCCTGGAATATATTCACAACACTAACTATAAGCATAAAACTTATAATCTAATCGAAAACACTCCGCCTGACTTCTCACCAAGTAGTGAAGAGCAAAAGATCATCAAAGCACTTGAACTCCTATGGCCTCTACTGCAAACTAAACATATCACCCGCTTGCTTGCTAAACACCTAACATCGTCGGACACTATTCAAAATTTTTTCCCAAATGGATTTTTTGCCGACGATCAGTAAGTATAATTAAGTATCTTTAACTAATAAATTCCAAAACACAACTAACCATTCTTTATAAAGGTTTTACTTTTCTTTTTAGATTTCATCACACAATCATCTTAAGCAAATAAAAATAATTTTAAAAAATGAAAACTCTTTTCTAGAAAATTTAACCTCGTTTTTAACAATTTGCAGTATAAATAAAAGCAGTAAAATTCACCTTCAAATAACAGTAAATTCATAAATAGTCCTCCAAAGCAATGAGTTCCCTTTTACAAAGCAGTAAATTTATAAATTCAATTCCCCAAAAGCAGTAAGTTTCATATTTCAATGCAGTAGATTCAAAAAAAAATGCAAATAAATAAAAGGAATACTAATCTTCTTTTTGAGTTTGAGTCCTTCACTCGCACATAAAGCAAACACTCTTTCAACAATCGCACAGCTCGCCCACGACGAAATTTATAAATTATGAATTTTAAATTTCAAATTTCACTGATAACAACTCCGATTAATTTTCACACGTTTCAAACTTTCCTTTAACCCGGTTGGAAGGATTTATATTGTAAACTGAAATAACGAACGCAGCTTACTAACGTCACAAAACCACAAACCAATAGCATAAATAAGAAGGAAAAACCCACGGACCCAAAACAAATTAAAACCAGATTAAAACTGGATAAATCATTCTTTTGATGACTACTTTCAAGTTTTACCAGAATAAAAAACACAAAAAAAGTCGAAAGACAAAGCCAAACCAAAAGATTCTATTTTTGAGAATAGGACGCAAACAAAACAAAAAAGAAAAACAAGTTATAAAAACGAAACAAAAGGTTGAACGCAAAAAGAGACTCTGCACAAAGAGACCATGAAAATATACCCCACTTCTGGCCTCACCAACCAGAGGGACGTCCTGAGTATGTTCTATAGCCGGCCTAACCCACCGCGCAACACCACGCGTTTTGAACCACACTCTATTTTTGCCAAGAGTTGTTCTAGTGTGAGCGAAATTAAAAAATAACCGAACTAAAGTAAAACGCTTTTGCGATAACAATTAATAACAAATCATAACTAAAACTTAATTAACAAAAGGTAAAATTATATATAAACCATAAATGCAGTATGTATAGATTTCTTAGAGCCCAAGGAACGAGCAGCAAAGGAGACGACAACCCAATCTCATTCCAACTTCAGATTGGCAAACCAATTCGATTTGCTGCCTACAACCACTACCCTCAAAGGATTTAAAGTATGGGTTCGACATCGCAGCAAAGGAAAACCATTGAACCAGACCAATGGCCATCTCGATGTTGACTACACGTACCAATCCTAGTCACTTGGCACTTCAAACGGAAAAGTCAAACTTCACCCTGCACGCAGTCTCGCTCCAAACTTACCGAAATCGATACATCATTGCATCGATCACAAGTCTTGGCACAATCACCCAAGACTACCACGATCAACGAGACCCATCTAGAAACACGAAAATAACAATCTTCATCCGTCAAACACAAACAGCCACACTTTTCCATTCTCCAAGAAGTCAATGCTCGCAACTTCGAAAAGAAACTATATCACCCGTCCTGCGCTACATCAAGCAATAAAAAACTAAAATTCTCTAAATCCCGGATGGGTGGAGCCAGTTCTAAACTAGCATTTATAGACCAATTATATTTATGATAGAATATCACTATAAATTATTTATAACTAACCAATCATATTCCATCTCTAACATCTACACTTATTTGTAAGTGCTGAAACTACTTGTAGTTTCAGCACCAGAACAATTTGAATAAAACTTAGAATACAGTTGTTCTCCTACTTGGAAACTATCTCGCGAAAATCAATATACACTAGATCTATTGAGACTAGGAGATATAAGAGTAAGATTAAGATTGGTATTAGACTAAGAATTTGCACGAATCTCTCCGGCCGAAAATAAGATAGTGTGACGAGCAGACGGTGTACCTTATCTGAAATTACTCTATGAGTACAGTCAATAGAATATAACTCAAATTTTTTGTTTGTTCGTCATGCCAATTTGCATTGTATTATGACAATGCTTAGAAAGTTTTTCAGAATTGAAATTCGAAGTTGGGGGAAGAGAAACAAAAACTGTTTGGTGGCGTCATTACCCTATAAAAAAACCTCATCAGTAAAATCAATGACTTTTTTTCATCAAATTTGTAAAAATTTGATGAAAAATAGGGCCTTGATGGTGGGAGGAACGGTATAAAATGGGACCCTACCCATTGTAGCCCCCTGTCATAATAATATGTGTTTTTTACTGAGGCAAGGAAGAGCTATTACGGAAAAAGCCAAAGTTTGCATAAACTTTCTTGTTCGTTAAAAGCAGCTACTATGAAAATGTATGAGATTTGACTTTTTATCAAATTAATTTTATTTTTTTTGAGACGCTTTAGAATTTTTGTTTCTTTTTTCAAGAATTTGAACTCAAAAAAATGAAACTACAATTTCCTTTAAAACCTATTTTTAACCCTCTTTTTTACCTAGCTTTACTTTCTACAGCTTTCGAAAAATTCATTTGGAGATTATTTGACCCATATTTTTACAAATTTCTTTGTTTTTTCTCAAAAGTTACCCTGCCAAATCGGAATTTATACAAACCCTACCAAATCTGTCATCAAGTGATCAACCGAAACAACATAGTGAGACCTAAAAGTTTTAGGAATAAAATTATGGTTTTCGTCAAAGACATTTTTTTTTGCATTTTTGACCTGCTAATTTTGAGATTTAGAAATCAATCAAAAGAACAAGTTGTGGTAATCTTCCGGCAGAAATAGTTACGCCCAATTTTTTGAGGATAAATTGTTATGAGATTTTTTGGAAGATTTTTTCTCCAATTGTGCCCGCCAATATTGAGGTTAATGTTTCTTTTGATCTGATCTTAAGATCTTCCCCGCATTAATGGTAATATCTTACTTTTGTGATAAAAGCTGGTATGCTCTTCGTATTTTTTTTTAATTTGTACAGTACCTGGTCAAGTTTTCAGGTTTTCAGTTTTTCTTGAAAATTGCCCTGTCAAAATTGGCATTGGTTTTAATTGAAAAAACGGGTTGAGAAAAGTGGTTATTTTCGTTTTTCATTTATGAAAACTCTAAGTTTATGGGTAAAACACAATTTTCAACTGTTCAAAATTACGCAAAATCAAGCTTGCTGGGTCGTCAAACCATTCATAGGGGAAGAACCTTTTCGTTTCGCTAGCTTTATAGGCTTTGAGAAAAGAGCTCAGAGTAGTTACCCCACTCAGAAATTTCATTGTCGAGAAACTGTACATCTTTAAATTTCAAGGAAAAGAAATTGAGTAGTTACCCCACTCAGAAATTTTGTTGTCGTGAAACTGTACATCTTTAAATTTCAAGGAAAAGAAACCGTTCGCTTTTTTGATGACTGATGTTTCTTGTTCTTTATCGCGGATCAAATAGGTTAATAGGTAGCACTTGATCAAATTCAAATCTTATCTGCCGCTATTAGATCCAAGAAAAGGCAAAGTATTTGAATATCTCTCAAGATGTGGTTTCAAATCAATGATTTGACTTTTTTCAGAATTCTCAAAAATTGGGTTGACATATCTGCTTCGTTCGAGTCTTCAACACACTCATCTTTATATTCAAATTTTTTCTGAATAGTTCTTGCCCCGCTCATTTAATTGATCAAATATTTTTTTGTTTTTCATAGATAGCTACTTCAACATCTTGAGTTTTTTCTCATCTCCAGCTTACTTTGCTCAACCAACAGCTCGAGTTTGCTGAACCAACAGCTCTGTGTACAAAAAGAAGGGTTCATCAATCAGATTTGATGATACAGAAACTTAATTTGAAACCTGTTTTTCTATCCCGGTTGTAGCTTGTGTCTCTTTTAGTTCTTCTGTAGGAACACAAAACGATACAAAATCTAAAGCTGCTAAGTCATTAAAAACTTGTTTTCGTCAGAAACTGGAAGATTGAATCCCTCTAGCTATTCAAACAACGTTTTGCGAAGCTCATACACATTCTTTGGGTAAAGATGTCTCACTCGATCCTCACATCTCCGGAGATATTTGTTAAAATTGTCGGGTTTATTGAAGAAAGTGTCACAACTGACTGGGACGCCGGAAGCTCCTAAAAAAGCTATCTATATCATTTCTATGATTGATATGATTGTTGAATCTCAGTAGTTTGACTGTTTGATCAAATCTTCCAATACTTCGTCGAGCTATTTCTCCTACATATTCACCTTCTTGGATATCGAAATCGTGCATGAAAATGTTTCTATCTACAATTTCCATGACAACAGGTAAATATTCTGCTGAAGTTCCACGAAAATTGTTAAGATCATAACCAGTCATAATGTTTTTTTTAGTAAAGTTTCAGGTAAGACACTTGATTCCGAAAACTTCATTGCGATTTTTTTTGAGCAAAGCATCAAAAACTGTAATGTTAATAATTAACTTGAATCGCCACTTTGTGTTTTGAAATTCTTGGGTACATTGCTCCACAAAATCAAATTTTTTTTACTTTTCCTTGGATTGTTATCAAGTCTGCTTTAGTACACAGCGAATGAGATTTTTCAATTAAAATGTTTTTTTTTTTCATGGGCGTCAAAAATACCGATTTTCACCGGTATTATTTTTTCGAAGAACAAACCCCAGAGCAATGTTGATGTTAGCGACAGAATCGAGCTTGTTGAAGACTTCTCGGAGCTTCTCATTGATAACTTTGGTAACTAACTTGAACATTTGTAAGTTAAGTACCTTATGTCTCCCAGTATCCACCAGAAAAGGTTTGCAAGCACTGAATTTCTCCTTCAATTTTTCACTATTCCCTCTTCTTCTACAATCATGTTCAAGTCAGCCACCGTATCACTTGGTTTCCGTTGCTTAGCTCCACGTTCCTTTCTGCGATGCTGTTGGAGATAGTAGTAACTTGGTAACCTTTGTTCCTAAGAAGAACAAACCTTTGACTGCTCGGAAGTTGATGGATCATGCTTCTTGGCCATATGACAGTTCATTTCTTGTTGATTTTTTTGTTGAAATATGTACAATCAGGACAAGAAATAACCTCTTTAGAACAATTTTTCCGGTGTCGAGCTCAGTTTTGGCGAATGTACATAAATCCACAAACTCCAAACTTTATTTTCTCGTTGCGGTTAAGGGCAGGCATCATCTGAAAAAAATAAACCGGGATTTTGGAAATGCTCCAAATTTAATATTTTAAAGTACCAATTGAATAAATGAAAATACTTTCTTCTTTTTGCGAAGAAACGAATTGTAAAATTTGAAGTAAAATTCAATTGACTGTTTCTAATTGGCAAACAAGAGTTAATACAAGATAATTTAACCCAATAAAATGAGCGTATTTATACTAACAATGACGTCATCGCCTACGCAATTATCCTTTTATGGTCATGACGTCATTCTTTGAATCGAACAGACGTCACAGCCCACGCAAAGTTCTTTTTATGGTACTGACGTCATCGCCTACGAAAACTTCCTTCAAAAATTCTTGAATTTTCGAGAAAAATTTTCAACCAATCAGATCTCAGTGGTTTATTGACAAAATTTTGGATTAAATTTAAAGATTATGGGAAAAATTTCGATTGAAAAATAATTGAATTTCCTTGTGGAAATGCTACTTTTATTATCTGTTTTTCTTTTGTTATTTATATTGGAAAATTTTCTTATTTTTAGAGCAGACAACCTGTGGTCATTTTTTTGCTAATTCTTTTGTGTATACTTTAACCTATTTTGACGACTTGATTTCCCAAACAAGGTATTCTGATTGGATACGACACGACAACCTTTATTTACCTATCATTTGACAAAATATGTACAGTCATATAAACATAAAATATAATCAAAAACAACACTATAACAACTTTCATTTTACATGTTGGTGGCATAAAAGTTGATTGCATGAATAATTAAATCAGGTAATAAATCACTTGATAACAGTTAATTGTTTGTTGTTAAAACTTAATAGCAGGCTAACTATTAGTTCAGTTTTTACCCAGTTTCACAATGAGCAGAGCTGCCGACAACTTGTTACTTTAGCTTGCTTCATTGATGGTATACGGTATTCTGATGATTTGCAACACACTATCAGTCATTTCAGGTTCCGTCTGAACGAAAGCGAAGTCGTTGATGCCTCGCTTCAAAAGCGAAGGTAGAGAATCCGAGCAGATTGTTTTAGCTTTCACGTCTTCGACTATGTAGAACCCACCCGGTTTTACCCAGTCATAAGCCACAGATATCAATGATTCCTGGCCTTCTAAAGTGTGAAGCGAGTCGTCAATTAGAATGTCAAGCTGCGTTCCAATTTTGTTTTTCATTGCTTTGAGCGTGTTTTTGTTCAAAATATCGACCCAAAAACTTTTGATTCGCTCGTCTTCGAACAACACTTCATTATGGACGTCCGCGGCGTAAACCTGCGAGTTGGAAAAATAATCTCTCCAGCCTCGTTGAGAAGTGCCGAAAACCCAGTCTCTTTTGGTGCCTAAGAAACCGAAGTTTGGCCTGGCCCAACCGATTCCTATTTCAAGGACACTCATTGGCACCTGTCGCAGGTCGCTAAACAACCAATCGTACCAGTCCGCATACTGATGCACGGCACACTTGTCCGATCCAGTAAACAGCGTACAAAGAAAGCCGTCGTTTGGCTTGCCTTTCTTCTTATACCATTCAGCTCTTTTACAGAAGAAGGGGTTTCCGACGCAGAAGTTTGGCTCTTTTATTATAGCCGAGCAATCTACTTGGCTCATGTGTTCAGCCGTGGAAATTTTTGCGTCAGTGAGATCAGGCGCAAAGAAGTTGAAAGTGTGCAATCTAAAGAAACTTAAAGATTATTCAGGAAAAATAAAATTTAAAATTTAAAAAAATCAAAGCAAAATCTATCTACAGAGCAAAAAAATCGGTGAATTTTCCCGGGGAGCCCACCATAGAAGATAATGCGCAACCATGCACATCCATGCATGATTAGTATGGAAAATGACTAGTCATGCGTAGCACATACGTTGGTTTCGAAAAACATCAAAATAGCTTTTTAACGGAGTAGTATAGTAATGAAACGGTTTCTCATCATTATGCAAGCTGTTGGTAAAATATCAAAAGTTTTCACCATACAAATCATACGTCGCAACATATATGGTGCTACGTATGGAAGAGATTTTTCACCATATTTTTTTCTCTAGAAAACCGTAAAAATAGTGGTTAATTGACAAAAATGACTGAGAAAAAGTATCTGTAGTGCAAAATACACTTTTATTAGATTTTAACTTTTTTCCACCATGCAAACTAGACGTCGCACCATATATGGTGCTATTTATGGAAATGATGTTTCCATACAAAAACAACTTTAATTGAGCATGCGATATCACAACCAACACCAAATTTTGTTGTTTAATTTTGGGGTTTGATTGCAGTTTCAAATATTGACAAGTAAGCTGAGAAAATACTTTTGGACAAAAATCGTGTGAAGAAAAGTGAAAAAATTTTTTTGATTGTTTTTTTTAGAAAAATTTTTCATTTCGGAACAATTTTTTGGGCACATCAAGGAACAGGATTAAAAACAGAATTTTGCTTCAACAGACCGTTTCTGATTATCACAACATAGATTTAAATTAGGATAATTTTTCAATAGTAAAACAATTAAAAATTTAAAACAGTTCTAACATCGAAAAAAGTTTTTTTATATATAAAACCAAATTTAACATCTTCTGCCTCTCTATTGATTTTATTTACTTTATATTTTTTAGCGTTTACACTGAGATTCAATATTTTGTTAAAAACAGTCGCTTTTGAGGTGAATTTTGCGTAAAAAAGAAACTCTGAAGGTTTTTTTATTTTTCTTCAATTTGAAATTTTTTTTATAACTTTATCAGATACCTTGAAGGGCACAAGATCAAGACTCAAAACAAAATTTGTTCTGATTTTCAAATCAAAGGTGTAAAGTTAGAGTTTTTAGAAAAAATAACAATGAAAATAAATTTTTACACAAGAAAACAATTAAAAACAAGCAAACGAGTCAAAACCTGTAGTACTTTGTCTTTTTGTTGTGAAACACAAATTTTTAGATAACAAATTCAAAAATCTTAGCAGTTAGGTCGCGCCATGCATGATACCACAGTAACCATACATTGCAAGCTTCCATGGTGACATATAAATTATCAACAGCCCTAGTAAAAGTATCAATATTGTCTAATTTGAAGTCCCCCATACTTTAAAAATGTGGAATCATACGTCGCGTCATGCATGGAAAATCTGTTATTTTAACATAAAAATACGTCGGCTTTCATGGCTTCCATGGAACCATGCATGGTGCGACGTATGGTTGCACATTTTGATCAACCCGGGTTAATATTTGGAGCTTTGGGGAGACACACTTAAGTTATAATAACATCTCGGAAGGTAAAAAAAGATTGACTGAAATCATGAGCTCGAACCAATTCTCACGTCCTTGTATCTGCTCATTTCATTCTAAGAACCCTATATTGCAAAAAAAACAAAGAAGTAGCAAGTTTTGACAGATTTTGCAATTCAGCGAAGTTAAACTTTCGAAAAGAATGCACTAGTGTTTTACTGTTCTTTACTGCTCTAGTGGGCGGGCGAGAGACAGGAGCAGTTTTTTACAGGGGCAGTAGATACTTTGGGGGGTTGTTAAGTAGATCAGATCGGGGTTAGAACACGCAGTGTCTCAATGAAAGTGGGATTCGATTCTCTCTGGTTTCCTACGAATGGGTTTTGATTTGTAGCTTTCCTGAGCCTCTTGTACGTTTCTTGTAGCCATGTCTTTTATTGAAACAAATACATGTTTTGGTTATGTGAAATTTTCATTTGGCTTTCAAAATTTTAAGGTTTATACGAGAGGGGAGCGAAAAATTCTTCGAGCCATAAAATAACCCAATTTTTTTAAACTCTTTGTCTCATTTGAATGATTGAGTAGAATAAATTTTCAATCTGCTGTAAAATGCTCGATTTTGATTTGCCAAAAGTTCCGACGAAGAATCAAGTTAGCATCCTCCCCCTAAAAAGATTTGAAGGAGACGTTAATTTGACCCAAATTTTTACAGGTCATTGAACACTTAGCAGTAAAAGCGATACAACATTATCGGAACCAGATCAAAACAAGTATTTTTATAGAATATTATATTCTTGACAACTATCTCTCGAAAATACTTAGAACTAACCAATCCATGACTAAAACTTACTATAAATTGTGAGGCTGAAACTATCTATAGTTTATGCCAGAACAGAATAAGTTTAACCTAGCAGCCAGTTGCTCTTCCTAAGAACAGTTCTTGATTCTACACCTCACAATAATACCAGTATACACTAGATCTAATGAGACTAGGAGATATAAGAGTGCGATTAGAGTTGGTATTAGACTAAGAAGTTGCACGAACCTATCCGGCCGACAATGAAATGAAGAGCGTGACGAACAGACGGTGTACTTTTCTGAAGTTACTCTATGAGGAAGCCACCCCGGACTTGAACCGATCTGGTGCGACCAAAAAGAGTCTCGAACAGACCTCTACTAATCAGATTTGGAAAAAACTGGAAATAAGATCAAAAGCACCCCACAAAATGATAAACAAAATTGAAAATTCAATTAGCTAATTTCCACGTCTCAATAAGTCTAATCGATTCAAATGAACAATCAGGCTGACACCAGGTCACAATCCAAACGACAAACCAAGCCTCTACATCGTGAAACAAAAAAAAAGACTGCAACGAGTAATTCTCTGAAAAAAATTAATGGAGTACATTTTCATTCACTAACATGAATTGCAATAAACAAAGTAGTAAGATTAGTTCCAAAGCGATATATCTCTCTGTGATAAAAAAATTAGTAATGATATATCAACCAGTCGACTGAAATCAGTCATCTATTTCAAAATTTTCAAATCTGCAGTAACGTTGAAATTTTTATAGTTTTCAAATTTTATATATCATTCAACAAAAAATATAATTAAATAATTAGTTTGTAGTCTTATTTAAACTAATTTAATAAAATTATAAAAAGTTCCTTGCTTCTCCAGGACTTTCATTTTCTGTTTTTGTTTCTCTTCATCTAAAACATTCTGCATAACTAACAAGGAAACTGTCCTCATATAAACTTAAAACCTAACCTTTCCATAAAATATCGACCTCTTATTTAAAACCTTGTCAAGGCCTATCCTTGTTTCATTAAAGCCTAAAAATATTCCATATCAGATCATCAAGGCCATCCATAGATCTTTGAAACTCTAAATTAATCTCAAACTTTCAAATTATTGTCATTCTAAGTATCCGATCATCGAGGCTTTCTTTGGATCAATTAAACAATTTTGTTTTCCCCGCTTTTTAGAAAAAGTGTCTAAGGAACTTAAACGTCGATTCATTTTCCCACCTTTAAATACGACCCCGGATTAATTGAAACTTTTTGAAGAATTTACCATTTTAATTAGGATAAACAGTGAAGAACTTCGGTTACTCGTCCTTCACATGAGCCCCTCCTCCTAATTGACCCAAAATTAAATAAATCTTAAGACTAACAAAAACTAAATGGTATCCAACGATCTACTTGTGTTCTAAGTATACCTGAAACTTGTGGTTTGATTTACTATTCTCCAACCCTTGGTCTCAAATCAGAACCCCAATGAAATAAGATTAAGTTTTTCTTAAATGTAACTCAGCCACTCGAGAAAGTAAAAAACCATTCTAACGAATCGATATGCTCTCTCTCCAACCTGTCTGTTCGTAACAATCTAACCCCAAAGATTAGGATAAACAAAGGATTAACAATTTAGGGAATTGAAATCTAAAACTTGGGTTTTGCACCCATCTTTCTAACACTTATGTCAAGAAAATTTTTGAGAGATGAACAAACAATAAAAATCCATAAGTTTTTAATCAGAGAAGAAAGATGCCATATTGTAATTATACCGCATAAACAAAACATAAGATACATCAAAAAGGCAAACAAAAACGAAGACAATAATCACGAAACAGAAACAAACAAAAAAAATGAAATACTCCAGAACACAAAACGCAGTTTCGGAATCTGATTCAGCTACATTACAAAAGCTTCAAAATCTTTGATATCTAATACACGACCTAAACAAACCAGTAAAAAAACAAAGGATAGCCGAATCGGAAGCCACAACAGCATCATCCATAAAAAGGCAAGAGTCCTAAAAAACCATCCACAAAAAATCATCCACAAAAAACTCCTAATTACGCAAACCAGTAAGACTATTCAAGTGTAATCAACCAACACAACATATTGAAAGCAACACGTTAACTGTAACCTCAAACAAAAAAAGATTCAGTAGGACGATAGCTTGATGATGACTCTATTCTACCCTTTATTATTGACCCAACAAGTGATCCATCAGAGGACAAGTAAATTTTTGTCACAATTTAATCCTAAGTTTATTCCAAAAAGGAAATAGCCAAAGTGAACAAAAATTTTGATCAAAAAGTGAAAAAAAAAAGAGTTAAAAATCAGAATACAAGTCTTAGATCAATATCTATCAAGCATAGGTAATATCATTTCACATTACGGCAGGTTTACTATTGAAATTCTGTCACCAAAATCATCAAACCAACCATTACACCGAATTAAACCGGATGATATAGAATTAGATTTCTCGAGAAGTTTTATAGAATATATAATATATATTTAGCATCAAAACTCACAATAAGCAAACTCAGTATTCACAAATGATGTTTTCTCTATCATTTATTGTTTCATTTCAATATTAGAACCAAACGAGACAACTTATGTATCTCCGCCCGAAACATCCAGACACGCAATAGTAAGACGCAAAATTACTCCTTTCACGAAACACTTACTGACATTGAAATATCACAAATAAAAAAATTGGACATACAAAAGTTTCTAGCATAGTTCGTTATAATATTATTTTCAACACAATCTAGATCTCATTTCACAGGCAAGAAAAAATTTTAGACCACAAACTAACAATGAAATAACTTTAGCAGATGCAACAGATTATAAATGGGACCCTCATTGGTCTCATGTTTTTTTTCAACATCCCAAATGATATCTCAAGTGCAGCAATTGCAACCATCTCAGTACATAAAGATTAATTGAGAGTAACTCCATTATCAACTGACACAACACCATTAAATTACAATACATTATTCAATAATAGAAGAAGGAATAATAGTTTAAATTCAACGTTTTTAAACTTGAAAGAAACTCCAAGCTGAACTAAAAATCTAACGCAGCAAGATAATCAATTCCCATCACACTTTCTAAATGAAAAAAATGGTTGAAACATTACCTACAACAACACAACAAAGTATCTCTCCTATACATCCGACAATAAAAACAAAAATCCAATTCTTTCAAAGGCATTACAATCCAAATATTCATTAGTAAAACCATCAATCGTTCCCAGATGCTCACATGTGGATGATCAAACATACAGACCAATATATAAAAAACACCCACCTAACAAACCAAAGTATACCAACGGTATTATCTTTGCAAACTAAAATTTCGAAATTTTCCAAATTAATAACGTTAGTAATGTAGCAAGACCACTTCATAAAACACAGAATCAATCTCAAAAACATAATTATCTCGAATAGGTACCAAAAACTCAATATATCAACCTGTGAGTTTTATCGACAGAAAATATCAGACAGACCGTTTGAAAACTATCCTTTTTTTCAGCAAAACAAAAACAACTCAAATATAAACAATTTACAAGAAGCTAATCAGATTACTCGGAAATGAAACTTAGTTTCACCAAAACCAACAGCAGTAAGATAGTAATCAACATAAAAAACCATTAGAAAGATATAAATCAACCAGATGATATTTTTCAAACAGAAATTTTTGAACCTTACCTGGACCCTCAACAACTATGACAAGCACAACAACAATTCCCTCAAAAACGAAATTTGGTGAAAATAACTAGTAACACGCTGTCACAATAATATACAAATAATAAAGGTTAGCTAACCAAATCCATGAAAAATGAAATTTCACTACCCTACAACAACATGAAATTACAAAAAATCAATTCAGAAGTTTTACACACAAATGAAATACAGCAGAATCACTTCAAATGACAATGAATCCATACCTTATGAGTTGGATCATCTAAATTATCTAATAAACTACTCGTGGAATTTACAAAAACCGATCCTCAAAATTCAGTAGATGATTATTTAAATGCTGTCACAGCTAAAGTAATCCTAATTATAGGCCCAAAACCCCTCAAAAGACCACTTCACCAAAATTGGATTCATAGACGCACAGCACTAATATAAATTTTTCTTGACGGAGCAGCAAAAACTGGTTTTCAGTTTTACCTATAGAGATTAAATCCGATCGGAAACGGTTTACTCAAGAATTCTCAAAATTGTTTCATTCTAAAAGAAACAAACAGCGCCAAAGAGCTCTATGTAATAATTTTGCAGATTTCCGCACGAAAATAAAAAACAACTCGCTGTTATAATAGAAACTCTGGTACAATATGCTTATTCCCTAAACACACACGACTACAAAAACACTTAACTGACAGAAGTTCTAATGATAACCTTAACACCACAGTTAAGAAAAATAGCAAAAAAAAGAGAGCATCACATTCATGATCAATCCGAGAACCAGATAGAGATTTTTGCAAACTTCTAGACAAATTAGATTAAGTTGAAATCACAATGAAATTTGAAGAAACAGAAACTTTGAAATTGCAATAGGTAAAAATATCCAAACAACAACTTCACACATTACCATGATTCCAGACTACGATAATGATTTATCACCTAAATTCTGAACATAAATGAAAAGCACCCAAATTCATGGGAGACCTTTATTCAAAAAATGGGGTAACTACTGCCGCAGATACAGACACAGTATTGCTGAGTGAAGACAGAAACGAAAAGATAAATCAAATAGACCACCAAAATATTGAGAACCAACTAAATCTTTTTAGCAATACATGAAAAAAGACCAACATCTTCTAAACAAGAACATTTCAAGGAACAATAGTTCAGAAAAAACACTTCCAACAAGCTATAAAAATAGCAGATCACAATCCCCACATTCTAGTAACTTTCGTGAAAGATCACCATTTTGACGAATTTCACACTATTAATCACAAAACAGATACACTAGATCAAATAGTCAGAATAATCAGTGTAGGAACAGAATCAGTATTCCAGATCAGTCTCTAATATTTAAATTGTTCTAAATAGAAAAAGTACACATCAGCATCAACGACAAATGAACCAAATACAATCTACCTCAAATTCGGAAAATCAACTAAATTATATACACAGTGAAAGCAAAGATGATGAAAGCGAAACCAAAATCAGAATACTTTATACATGTTAAAAATAAAAAAAGAATACGAAGTTGAAATTGATTTGAAATGTAATCAGAATCACAATCCTAATTCAAACTTTTTGAATTAGAATCCACAAATCAAAAATTTTCAAGCAGACAACATAAATTACACACCTCATATAATCAAAAATAACATAAATATGAATAATACATATCAACACACAACAACCAAAATACTTTCACCTAGAGAAAAAATTTTGGAAAATCACACAGAAGCAGAATCAAATAATATTAAAATTCCTACATCGAAATACATCCATGCACTCCATCGAAAATTCCCATTTTCTAAAACCTCAAGTAAACTAGCCACAGCACAAGGCACACGTTTAATAGACTATGTAAAGATTTAATTATCCCTTAAATCAACGCGAACAATGAAAAAAAACTTTTAATGAAATATTTTGAGAAAATCTTCCTTATAACCAATATTAAACACAATACAGTTGGAATACCATTCATAACAAAAATTTTCCCAACAGTTAAAATTCTAAATATTAAATTGCAAATTAGACAAAAATACACCAGAACAAAAAATACATTTCCTACTTTTTTTAAAAGGTTAAACATGCATATGATTTTCTATTAACCAGGTTCATTATTATAATAATAGTAAAAAAAAATCAACAATAATACATGTCTGACCTTGAATTCAGACCAATTCACAATTTTTCTAGTAACAATATCATCTATAAAAAATGCAAAAAACACAAATATAGACACAATAGCACTTCATGTATACATCAATGCGCCACACAAAATCACACTTCTTTAGGACTACTAGGGTATTGCGAAACAAGCGCAACACTACATGCTCAACAGGAAAAAGCATACAGAGTTGATATTTTAAAATTAGTAGACATTTGCTAAAAAACAAGTTCTAATGAAGAAATATCTATTGATAAGATCACGAACGATTCGAAACTAAACACAGGTTGTCTTACAAAAATCTTTATTTTTACAAATACATTTCAACTTTCAAAATCGACAACTGAACAACAACATTTCTTAACAAGTTTTAATTTCCAACATTCTCAAATTAATCAACAAGAAATTGAACAATTAGTAATTTGACTATTAAAATAGGCCCTGGTGTATGCAGCAAAGAAATTTGATGTCGACAAAATACATTCCTCATTACATCTTCCACTTAAGCCCGACACAGTTTTCTAGAAACAACCCGCAAGCGATGTTCCAATACATCTAGAACACAAATTAAATGGACTTGTAGACATCCTCGAAGAAACGAAATAATTTCACCAGTTGATAAAGAAAAACAACCTAAAGGAAACACTTTTATCAACCCAGTAATTATTTCACAACAGGCGAATCTCCTAAAATTATTTGAGAAGCGCGATATCTAAACTCCTTAATTGACAAATCAAAATGCGACTGGTCCAGAGAATCAATACAGGAGGTACTCGTAAAAATATTTGGACATTTCAAAACCACAGCATTTATGAATAGTGCATATAATCAATTGCCACTAGTTGAACAATCACGCCGCTTAACACAATTGGTTATTGAAAACCAACAATACGAATTGAACAGAATATTTTATGGTTTATCCATAGGACCAGCAGCTTCTTTGCCTCTATGAGTAAAAAAAACCAGAACACTCATTTTAAGTACAAATGTCATCACAAATTTAGAAGAGACGATGTTTTCATACAACCAAAAACAAATCAACTAACGTTCCAAGTTCTAGATATCATAAGTTTTATTAAAAGAATTGAAAGCATGAAAGCAGTCCCAGACAAATCACATATATTTTTTACTCGTTTGAAACTTTTCGGACAAATTATTGAAGGAACCACAAAAAAACTCCTTATTGAAGAAACCACAGAAGAAACCACAAAAACAAAAAAAAATATTTGCAATTTTAAAACTTCAACTACCATCAAACCAAAAGATAACTCAAGAATGCCTTGAAATCGAAGTTTTTTTGTCAAAAATGTATATAAATGCAATTATATCTCGACCATTTCATAACATCCTTAGACAACAAAACAACTTTGAAGCGCCCGAACATTTGACAAAAAAATTCTGATGAACAAGTCTAAGACAGCATTCCCAACCCAAAACATTTTTTGTATACAATGTGCAACGCCTCTAATTTGTAAATTTGCACAGCTCTTTTACAATCATATCAACGCACCAACCAAATGATCTTATTATCAGCAAACTCAAGATTTTTTACACAAGCAGAGTTGAGACTCTCTACACTCATGAGAGGGTGTACAGCTATAATGAATACACTAACAGAATATGAATTTTTGATCCTTGGATCAAAACATCCAACAGTTTTGTTTACAGACCATAAACCCATAATGTCTCTCTTTAGATAAAAATCTAATCTTAACTATAGAGTATATAGATTTCAATTAAGTTTAATAGAATTTGCAAACGTACTCAAATTTTCGGCAGCAGGTAAAAACCTTGCTCTACCCGACACACTTAGTCGAATACACCGCCGGAGCTATTTACACGAAAAACAACCGTAGAAATACAACAGAAAATAAAATTCTTTCTCGCTAAAGACGAAAGATTACAACAATTACAATATGTATATGCAGTCACAATTGACTCCGATACTAAACAAATAATACGCTAAAACAATTTCCACCCTACTTAACTTGCCAAAATAATCAATATGAAGAAGGTTTACTAGAAAAAGGCACATTCAAACAAATACTTTTTCATCGTGGATAAAAAACAACACACAACTAAAATCCCATCAACAAAAACCACAACGCATTTGCTCTTTTCGATTATCAGAAATGGAAGACCTTATCGATACAATAAGTTTGGCAGGAGCATTAGAAACAAGTCAAAATTATAAACTAAATAAAGAATTTGATTTACAAGACACTTTGGACAATATAACTCTATCAAGTCAATAGTTTAAAAATATCCTCTTATCATGTACAGTAGATTTAGCAATTGATTTACTCAAAAAGAATAAAAAAATTGACAATGTCATCAGACAAATGAAAATTTGGCATAAATACAAAACAAAACCCGCAAAAACCAAAATTACAAATTTATGAAACAATACATTACTCCGACATTTCCGAAAATTTAACAAAACCACAAAAAAACGAAAATACTGACATATTAGAATATCATCACCCAGATATGAAAAAACCCTGTTTCCCATTAATTTTATTAAAAAGCATTCCATATATTGCACTCCCTTGATACAAAAAAAATACAGGATCAGAAAAAAAATCATTTTCAAATTTCACGCAAAACTTTTATTTTCTAAATGCACCAAGTACTTTGTAACGACTGTATAACATGTCAATTAAATGAACCTTTCCCACATGAGAAACATTTGCAGAAAAACGGGCTTATAAAAGACAAAGTTTGTATTTCAACCATAGAATCTCATTCGACACAAAAGACATATATCCCCCTCCTCAGAAGGAAACTCATATATAATGATAATTGTAGCCGCATTTAAACATAATGTAGCACTCAACCCTGTGCCTCATTGTAATGATAATTATGCATGAACAAAAATCTGTGAGCACTGAAAAGCAAAAATGAGACTACCCGAACTTCTTGTCATAGTTAATGGAACAGAATTCACGAATAACAAAATCATTAATTTATATCATCTTTATAACATTTTCCACAAACCCATTAAACACTAAATCATAAACGAAAACAAAAAAAAACAAAAAAAATACACCGAATGGTCAACAGTCATAAAATTATTCCCAATAGCATATAACTCTCATATCACAACAGCATTCAAACTATCACCGTATTAAATTGTTTTCAACCAAAAACCACGTAAACCCATAACGTTCTCAGCAAACTCCTCCAAAAATGCACACGGACATTGCCAACCGACAAAAGATTCAATTTCTTTCTAAACTACCACTTCACAATCATAATGAAGATCATTTTCATCATCCACAGTTTTTGAAATATGCTTGTGGCACCCACACAGAATGGGTTTTAAACAAAGATAAAACACAACGAAAGTTCTCGGAAAGTTGCGGAGAATTTATTACAAAGACAAAATATTCAATCTCATATAAATTCACGCTTTACTGCAGCATCAGATTTTAAAATAGCAAGATTTGTAGTAATGCCAAAATTTCAATACAATGAGATATCTCAAAAAAGTTACAACCTGTCCGTAAAGGACCATACCAAATTATAGAAAAACCCACAGACGTTACATATAAATTAACTGATTCTAACAAAAGGAAGTGAAACAACATAGAGACAACTTTTTACCACGTTACCCGAAAGAATACGCTCTTCGTGAAATAACACTTATATTTTCCTTTACAGGAATACACATTGTTGAAACAACAAAAGACAAAAGAAAAATCAAAACACCTAGAAATTCAATTAATTTACAACTTTATCCCTATATAATCCACAAAACATACCACAAACTACTCTTTTTACTATCAGAAATTAAAGAAAGATCACAACAACATCTGTAATTTTGTCTCAGAAATCAACCAAGAAAAGACTACAAAAATTTTATCACCCAATCTGAACTATTAAAGAAAGAAAGTAGAATTCCAACAACACTCTGATTCAATAAAACTACCAATACCGTTACCCCTAAAAACATTCTACATATATATATCTGAACCATTTTCATTGTATTTTGAACAAATTGCTCCAGTTTTCTGTATTACTACTTATCATAAATTACTTGTTCAAGACCAACCAATCAATTCACTTGATTTCATCTTACACTTTATTCAAACACCACCTTCATCAGTAGCCGATATAAGTCCAACTTGAACTAGATCTAAGACTACAATTCCAAGACTTCCAGGTCAAAAATAAGCAAACCCCTATATTTGACAAAAAAAAATAATTACCATATAAAAGTTACAACCCCTTTCTATCAACCAATAGAAAAATCAAAAAAATTTTGTTTCAATTTCTAATAAGAAAATTACCATTGGCAAAAAATAAAATAGCCCAAAGACAAAATCATACCAATCATCTAGCCTAAAGCTAACCTACCTCACAAAAAGCCCAGATTATCCCATAAATAAAAACAAGCATCTGAAACTTGATACCTAAGCCCCCAGACTTCCCTTCACCAGAAACTCTTATGAGCCAAGATACTTGTCAAAAATCTTCAAACATTTTGACTTCACTTGATAAAACTTCAAAAAAATGAAATAAAGACATCAACAAAGCAAATCTTACTTTGAATGCTCACTCGATGTTCAGTTCTACAAAATCTCAAAACAATTATTTCACAACTTCTTTCAAATTTTTCTGTAATTTTAACACCTTGTTTTTTTCATAACCGGTATACTACAATTTACAATTATCAAAATTCTAATTTTCAGTATAAACTTTAAAATTTATTTTCCCTCATTCACACAGGCCTTTCGCTCTCCAAAACTATTGACCACCTAATCAGGTAAGTTATTAATTAATTTTTGTAGATGATACAAAACTTGCTAAAAAAAGACATAGTAATTCTTTTTAAAAATTTTCTAACATTAGTAGCTTCCTTCATCTTGACATTTTATATGTGTATAAAAAGAGCAATAATCGCTTTTATACCAGCAATCGTTTTAATAATCCTTTTTGCGGAAGAATTTTACTAAGAAAAAAAAACTTAAATAATACATCGAAAGAACCATAGGTAAACATCAAAATTGCGAACACAATCCCGATTAAAATTTTGCCACCTACCATCTCATCCCAGGACCCCAGTCAACACCTACATCTAGTCAAACTAACCAACCTCAATCATCTACTCGTATATCTTACATAGAAAATCCTTACATCTTTGAAGAAAGACACGCTTCACCGTCAGAACCATTAACACCCGCCCATCCTTACGCACCCCTAAGTGAACCATATTATGAGCTAATATATAATATCTACCACTCAAAACAACAAGATCCCAATAGGACACCAAAGCCAAAACCAAAATACATCAACTACAATTGACAGACAAAACATTCATCCAAGACGCAATAGAAACCTAACAACACCAAGAGTTCAATTCAACATACCCTCATCCCCAACATCAACGCCCCTAGATCTTTTCCAAAGCTCAATACAAAGTACCCCTCCGCCACTTATTTTAACATCACCACAACAAACACCGAATATTCTATCCGATTATTTAGGTTCAACACTTATTTCCAAAAAAATTCGTGAAAATCATTTTAATCACCCCACGTCAACCCATAGACTCCCACTTTGGATGACCCAGACATTTTCTCGATACGAACCAAACCATGTAAATAAACCAATAAAAATTTCCACAGAGACACCCTTGTCAATATCAGAAACACTATTTCTTCCATCAACACCTTCGGTAACACGTATAACGCCATGAAATAGTTTTCCCACAAACTTTCCATATCAATTAAGCGATCGATATCAAGAATTACAAAACACAGTTAAACCCCTCTGCTTAGGTTTGAATTTATTTGTAGAATCACCACCATTAATTGGACAACACCTCAATAGTAATTGCATCCATATTTGGGCCTTGAATAGACTACAAAATAGACACGATATACACAAAGACATTCAAGAGCATAATATTCAAATACTTTGACCTCAACTTTTAGTTCTTACTTTTCAAATAACTGTAAAATTCAAAATTTTTGTACATCACCCTTTGCTACAGTCACAACCAGATATAAGAGTTCAATCATTCCTCCTTCCAATTAAAAGCACAGAATTATTTAATTTATAAACACGATAGATACATAAAGAAAACAATGGGTTTATAACCTTCTACAATCCCCCTTTCAAGACTATCACATATATGTATATTTGTACCTTTTTATCAAATATGTTTTTTTCTTTCTTAGTACACCTTGAACCAACAAATCATCAAAACTCCTCCTTCCGATCAGAAACAAAACATCTCCTCGGAACCCATTATGATTGTGAAGATCACGAACAAAAAAAGTTAAAAAAACGTAACTAACCTGGTCACACAAAGTGCATCTGAGCCACAAGAAATCGAATTCACAACCGCAATGCCTTACTCAAAACCCGCGCTACAACTCTAACAATTTATAAATTCACAGGAAAATTCTCTGAAAAGGAAGTACCTTGTTCCCAAGTTTCAAAAAGAAACAAAAACAGAATTGATCAATAATCATTCTATCAAAGTAATATAAAACGATTAATACACATGGCCCCAAAAAATGCAAAAATGAAATGAAACGTCTAAAAATAGTCACTACTAAAAAAACAATAGAAAGTAGTCAATTTTCACGTTTTTCGCAGACCAAGCTCAACTTGAACAACACCGAGGCCATATTCAACTGATGAGAAAAGTTTCCTTATCATTGTGTAAACGGACGTTTAACTTACATTAACTGACATCCACGATAAAAACTGGATACCTCAGATTGGAATAAATAACCCGTCAAACTGTACAGCAGACACTGAAGACTCAAGATATCGAGAAATAACGTTTTCGATTGGAAAATTCAACTAGAAAAAGTGCAATTAACAACTGATTTAAGAGATGACACTATTTTATATAAAGGATTTTGCTTGCCTTCTAAAAATGAACAAGGATTTTTACTTCCCACAACACTCACATAGGCATCAATAGTTTGATTTTCTGAAGTCACATGTATCACATTCCAACTTGCTAAAACTCACGTCAGAATAATAAAAATTCGCAAAAAAAGTTCATAGAACTCATATCTTTCAATACCAAGTTCTGATCGGAAAAGATCATAACCAAATCAATATAAAATTGTACCGGGAATCGAAAATAAATAAACAGGTTTTCAAAATTACCCTGAAACAGAAATAGCATCCAAATAGCCAAAGCAAATTTTTCGCACCCAATACTCTTGTCGAATACAAAAAAGAATTTGATATGCGAACAGTAAAAAAAGACATTGCCACCACAAACCGAAATTAAGAAGATGAAACATCTTACATCCCGGTAACAATTTACAAAAAAAACGGAAACACTGGAGGAAAAGTTCTCCACGAAAACCATGGTGTACTCTCCTATAAGAACTATCACTCATGATTAACACATAGTTTGATGCAACTCATTATGACATTTGTCTAGATTTGAAGCTTAAAAACAGACTTAGCAAAATTTTTATAGAAATTTTGCTCTCAGAACTCCAAACACTACATCATTTGTGTGAATTAGAATGAACTGAAATATTGGAAATAAGTCCCATGTGGATCAGCAAAAAAGCCAAAATATAGTACAACTCAACCCACACGAAGATAAACATTATAATCTTCTCACACCACACCCTACTTTAAAGCAGTTTTTAAAGAATTTTTCACCCAAAAACATCCGCAAAAGAGCTCCATAGACAATCCATAGACATGTACCCGAAATCAAATATAAAACATCACATTCGTACCCAACATTTTCAAGAACTTCTCACTATAATGGATAAAAATCAAAGACAATCAGTTGACCAAAATCTTCGATAACTCGCTGAAAAAACAGCTGGTTTTTCAGATACCTATAGACAAGATTATTGTGGACATTTTAAAGACATTAAAAATTATCTTTATCTAAATGGAAAAAAATGTCGCCAAAAAGATATGTGAACAATCACTGTTTTTGTATTTTACTTGTGACCTCATAGCGCTCCTAGGATGGCCCTACCACATCTTAGAAAGATTGACTGTATTATACGCCATGTTTAGTTTTATAGGATTCATATTGAACTTTTTTCCAACTCGATAATTAAAATATTAAAATTCTTCTCGATGCACAAATTAGCCATTACAAAAAAGGCATTAAATCAAACGAATCCGACACTCTATAAGGAAATACAAGTACCACACCTATATCACCACCACTATTACCCAATTCACAAAATCACCACCCCTACTAATAATACCACAAAATTGTAGGAGTGCACTCTGTGCAGCAGAACGTATGTTACAGATTAACAACCTACAACGAAGCACTATCTCATAACGATGACACATACAATCAAATTATCGAAAAACCACACACAAAAAACTTTCGTTCTCAAAACAATAATCTTTTTAGCCCACGATGAGCCACCAAGTTGTATCCCTCAACCGTCTTATCACAATCTCTGATCTCATTTCTTCTCCCCTACCCAGTTTTTCATCTAACTCACCACACATGGATTCTGATGACACACCCAATGAATTTCGAATTCAGTGCCCAGTCCCACTAATTTTTAACCACCTTTTTAACTCATACCTAACCCTACCCTGTTGAAAACTCCACTTCCACTTCCTCACATACTAACGCTACCCATAATTTCCCCATCTTTCGAGTAATGCAGCCGACATACCTAGCCTAATTACTGATGACCAGCTTGAGCATGACCTGGACGATTTTATTACTAATCAGCAACAAATTCATAACATCAATAACGTACTAACTATTCATCTACTGACCCACTCCACTTCAACTTCCGAACCATCCATACCATCTGTCCACATCTCCGCCACCCGAGCACAACAAACTCTGATGAAACGAAAATATCAAAGAAACCCACCACAAATTCTAATTTTTCGCCAACGACCATCTAGAATTCTTCCAAACCATGATCCACGTCATACCAATACACCACCGTTTTTTTGTAGAAAACCTTCCCTTCTTCCCCAGTACACATATTTCAACGCCGAAAATCAAGCCCAACGAGCCCAATATGCTATGCTGACAAATATTCCCTTCTGCAGTCTCTTTCTGGGTTTCAAATTATAATTTTATTAACCCACGTAAAGTACCATTAAGAAAATACGCCGACGATGATGAGATCTGTGATACAATTTTTAACCAATATACCAATGCACTACACTTGAATCAATATACTAACATAGGCTTAAATCAGAGATTCAACCGTTTCATCACACAGTCATCCGACATATGGAAGTATGATACTGACGCTCCAGTGATTTCACAATTAACAGAAAAGTTTTCCATCAAAACCGAATACATCTTTCACCTTAACAGTACTAACAAAAACTTTGATCTATCAAAGTTTATGCAAAAAAGAACACAAAAGCTTACGAACCGTTTTTTAGTAAGTTTCACCAATTTGCTGTGACATTCAGCTTCCTAACACCAAATGAACGAGATTTTTATTGTTCTCACGAAGTTATGTTGAGAACTAAACTCAAACATACTCCCATTTAATGAAAAATTTTCCCCTAAAGACAATTCCTTCACAGTTCACCATCCTGCAACCCTCACCACCCTTTCAAGTTAAATAACTCTAAATACACATCACCAGATTTCCTTAACTTCGTTTATTGTATCAAATCAACGAATCTCTGCGGCATCCTCCGTAATTATGATCCCGTTAGACAAATGTAGATCTTGTTCCTCCTCACAAATATTTTCTCACATGAAGACTCCTGCACCAAAATATCCCGCAAGTTCAATTTAAAACTTATCCCGCAAGTTGTATAACTTAATTCAATTCACTAGCCAAGAATTTTACGCAACCTCTGATGAAGTTAACATCATCCGCGCAATAGATTTTTTTTGTTAACTTCTACGCAGTGAAAAGGTAAATAAAAACAACTTCCACAATAGAATTTTTTTTCCAAATCCGATCCTTATGAATTTTTCAAGCAAAATAGATTTAATAATTAGCAATAAATTGCTCACAATGCTCAAGTTTGTGAAATTTGCTTTTTTTGTTTCACTCGCCCTTATTCACGCATTATTTCCACACAAATTGAGTAACTTGCCACTGTAGAATTGTTTTAGAAATGAATTTCCAATTTGACAAACTAACTGATAACGCCGTTAACTTACTTTCACGTGTTTTAAAATTTTAACTTAACCCGGTTGGAAGGAATTATAACTAAGCTTAAACTAACTAACCCAGCTTTCCAATACTTAATAACCAACCGCATGTATGAAAGAGTCTCACAATTACCCAAACCAGATTAAACCCAGATTAAAACTGGATAAATTAATTTTTCGAACTTCGTTCTTAAGTTTTATTAAAACCGCATGAAACACAAGAACACTAGAAGAACCACACAAATCAAAACAATCCGTTTTTGAAAAAAGGACTTAACCAAAGAACAAAAGAGAAAAGTACCTGATAAAATGAACAAAAAGTTTAAACACTAAAAGAGATTCTGCTCAAAGAGATGGAAAAGTACACGCTACTCTGACCTCACCCACCAGATTGATGTAGCTCAAAGTACATGTGGCAAAATGATCGAGCAGCAATGGGATATGAAACTCGGGGACATTCGAACTCTGGAATGGCAAATCTATTGATTGGTTACCGTAGTCACAACTCTCACATGATTTAAAGTATCGAGCCAATATCGCACCAAAGGTACCCATTGAGCAAGAACGATGATCAAACGATATTGAAATCAATCATACGAATCCTGGTCACTTGGCGCTTCACACGGAGAACTCAAACCCTATCTCACTATTCGATGAATAATTGATAATGCACGTGGTCTCGCTCTCTTTAACGAAATCGAAAGTTCACCATTTAATTATGCAACATAGATCCAACCCCTCAACTCAATCACGATACGCGAAACTTTCTCTTACAATACGAGGAACTGTACTCCTTCTCTCTCTATCAAGACAACTACTCCACAACAGGAGCAACTGTTTCTCTTCTCTCTTCACTTTTTCACCGATTCAAACGAATCTTCTCCGAGAAGAAATAAAAAAATTTCTCCATCCATCCTTGACAAGAACAAACTTAAGACTGTTAAACTTTCTAAGCCCCGGATGGGTGGAACCGAATCAAAATGAGTATTTATTAGATCCTATTATATTCTTAGAAATTATATCTGTAAAATACTTAGAACTTACCAATCCGTGATCCATGACTGATAATTTGTAAGGTTAAAACCATTTAAAGTTTCAGCCTGAAAAAAATAAATTTAACCTTCCAAACAGTTGCTCTTCCTTAGAGCAGTTCTTGATTCTACACCGCGCAAAAAACCAGTATAGACTTGATCTATTGAGACTAGGAGATATAAGAGTAGATTAGGATGGATAGTAAACTAAGAAGTTGCACGAACCTATCCGGCTGAAATTAAAATAGCGTGACGAACAGAAGGTGTAACTTATCCGAAATTACTCTATGAGAAAGCCATCCCGGACTTAATCTCAATATCGTTAAGCAAACAACCACTGCTGCTGGAGAAAAAACTCAGTGCAATATTGGGTCTGGCTACAATATAAAATTGTATGGCGAGAATTGCTTACCGTCTCGATGCACAAATTAGCCAATACAAAAAAGGCATTAAATCAAACGCATCCGACACTCTATAAGGAAATACAAGTACCACACCTACATCACCACCACTATTACCCAATTCACAAAATCACCACCCCTACTAATAATACCACAAAATTGTAGGAGTGCACTCTGTGCAGCAGAACGTATGTTACAGATTAACAACCTACAACGAAGCACTATCTCATATAACACTTCAACCACAAAACAACGATGACACATACAATCAAATTATCGAAAAACCACACACAAAAAACTTTCGTTCTCAAAACAATAATCTTTTTAGCCCACGATGAGCCACCAAGTTGTATCCCTCAACCGTCTTATCACAATCTCTGATCTCATTTCTTCTCCCCTACCCAGTTTTTCATCTAACTCACCACACATGGATTCTGATGACACACCCAATGAATTTCGAATTCAGTGCCCAGTCCCACTAATTTTTAACCACCTTTTTAACTCATAACTAACCCTACCCTGTTGAAAACTCCACTTCCACTTCCTCACATACTAACGCTACCCCTAATTTCCCCATCTTTCGAGTAATGCAGCCGACATACCTAGCCTAATTACTGATGACCAGCTTGAGCATGACCTGGACGATTTTATTACTAATCAGCAACAAATTCATAACATCAATAACGTACTAACTATTCATCTACTGACCCACTCCACTTCAACTTCCGAACCATCCATACCATCTGTCCACATCTCCTCCACCCGAGCACAACAAACTCTGATGAAACGAAAATATCAAAGAAACCCACCACAAATTCTAATTTTTCGCCAACGACCATCTAGAATTCTTCGAAACCATGATCCACGTCATACCAATACACCACCGTTTTTTTGTAGAAAACCTTCCCTTCTTCCCCAGTACACATATTTCAACGCTGAAAATCAAGCCCAACGAGCCCAATATGCTATGCTGACAAATATTCCCTTCTGCAGTCTCTTTCTGGGTTTCAAATTATAATTTTATTAACCCACGTAAAGTACCATTAAGAAAATACGCCGACGATGATGAGATCTGTGATACAATTTTTAACCAATATACCAATGCACTACACTTGAATCAATATACTAACATAGGCTTAAATCAGAGATTCAACCGTTTCATCACACATTCATCCGACATATGGAAGTATGATACTGACGCTCCAGTGATTTCACAATTAACAGAAAAGTTTTCCATCAAAACCGAATACATCTTTCACCTTAACAGTACTAACAAAAACTTTGATCTACCAAAGTTTATGCAAAAAAGAACACAAAAGCTTACGAACCGTTTTTTAGTAAGTTTCACCAATTTGCTGTGACATTCAGCTTCCTAACACCAAATGAACGAGATTTTTATTGTTCTCACGAAGTTATGTTGAGAACTAAACTCAAACATACTCCCATTTAATGAAAAATTTTCCCCGAAGACAATTCCTTCACAGTTCACCATCCTGCAACCCTCACCACCCTTTCAAGTTAAATAACTCTAAATACACATCACCAGATTTCCTTAACTTCGTTTATTGTATCAAATCAACGAATCTCTGCGGCATCCTCCGTAATTATGATCCCGTTAGACAAATGTAGATCTTGTTCCTCCTCACAAATATTTTCTCACATGAAGACTCCTGCACCAAAATATCCCGCAAGTTCAATTTAAAACTTATCCCGCAAGTTGTATAACTTAATTCAATTCACTAGCCAAGAATTTTACGCAACCTCTGATGAAGTTAACATCATCCGCGCAATAGATTTTTTTTGTTAACTTCTACGCAGTGAAAAGGTAAATAAAAACAACTTCCACAATAGAATTTTTTTTCCAAATCCGATCCTTATGAATTTTTCAAGCAAAATAGATTTAATAATTAGCAATAAATTGCTCACAATGCTCAAGTTTGTGAAATTTGCTTTTTTTGTTTCACTCGCCCTTATTCACGCATTATTTCCACACAAATTGAGTAACTTGCCACTGTAGAATTGTTTTAGAAATGAATTTCCAATTTGACAAACTAACTGATAACGCCGTTAACTTACTTTCACGTGTTTTAAAATTTTAACTTAACCCGGTTGGAAGGAATTATAACTAAGCTTAAACTAACTAACCCAGCTTTCCAATACTTAATAACCAACCGCATGTATGAAAGAGTCTCACAATTACCCAAACCAGATTAAACCCAGATTAAAACTGGATAAATTAATTTTTCGAACTTCGTTCTTAAGTTTTATTAAAAACGCATGAAACACAAGAACACTAGAAGAACCACACAAATCAAAACAATCCGTTTTTGAAAAAAGGACTTAACCAAAGAACAAAAGAGAAAAGTACCTGATAAAATGAACAAAAAGTTTAAACACTAAAAGAGATTCTGCTCAAAGAGATGGAAAAGTACACGCTACTCTGACCTCACCCACCAGATTGATGTAGCTCAAAGTACATGTGGCAAAATGATCGAGCAGCAATGGGATATGAAACTCGGGGACATTCGAACTCTGGAATGGCAAATCTATTGATTGGTTACCGTAGTCACAACTCTCACATGATTTAAAGTATCGAGCCAATATCGCACCAAAGGTACCCATTGAGCAAGAACGATGATCAAACGATATTGAAATCAATCATACGAATCCTGGTCACTTGGCGCTTCACACGGAGAACTCAAACCCTATCTCACTATTCG